>NC_134778.1:25651019-25658519 GCF_046742065.1 Oratosquilla oratoria | reverse complement strand
AATAAATAAATAAATAAATAAATAAATAAATAAATAAATAAATAAATAAATAAATAAATAAATAAATAAATAAATAAGTAAATAAATAAATAAATAAATAAATAAATAAATAAATGAATAAATGAATAAAAAAAATAATAAAATAAATGAATAAATAAATAAGTAGATAGATAAATAAACAAATCTACTATAATAAAGTAGTAGCCTCTGTCTGACTGTTTTTTTATGTGTTCACGAACTTCTGGGGTTTTGGAAATAGACCCCTATGATTATATATACTCTAATACCCTATCACTCCAGATACTTGGATAACTATATTAAAAAAAAAAAAAAAATCTAGGGTTAAGGTATAAAGGGGTATGGTGTGGTAACACGCCACAACTGTAGTGTCCCCTTAACACGCAGAGCATTTTTGTGGCAAAAGTTAGTATGATTAAACAAACCATTATATGTGTTCATAAATATTATCTATATTTGTGAAATTAATGTTGCCACAAAATATGATAGCCTTTGTAAGGAGAAAGTATGTAAATGTAAAATGATTGTATAATTTTACCAACTTTTTAAATATTGGTTATTCTTATTTTACTTTTTCGCGGGAGGTAATATACTCGAGTTCAAAGATAATTAAAGGTTGGTTCAATTCTTCTATTATGGTCGAATATATTTTATTTTCAAAGTGGGTTTTCCTCCTCAAATTGAATTTTTTCTTACTTTCTTAAAATTTTATTTGTGTTACCTTTTCCATTGAGTTATATTGATACGTGTAACTTTTCTCCACAAATTCTATCAAAATTAAAATTATCATCATTTGTCCGCAGCAACGCGCGGGTAATTTGGCTAGTAAATAAATAAATAAATAAACAAATAAATAAACACATAAATAAACCAATAAGCAAACAAACAAACAAATAAACAAACTAACTAACTAATAAATAAATAGATGAATTAAAAAAAATAGATAAATAAATAAATAGATAAATAAATATAAATGAAATAAATCAATGAAATAATAGAATAGTTAAATCAAAACTTAGTTCAAATCCCTCAATCCTAAAGAGTGCCTTTACTCTAGTTATCCTTTTCTTGTTCCTATTTAGCTTTCATTTATACTATTTCTCTTATTTTTCTTTAATTTTCCTCCTCTCTATGTCCTCTATTTAACTTTTCTCTCACTCTTCGTGTTTTTCCTTTATTTATTTTTTCTCTTTGTTCCTTCTCTATTTTTCTCATCCTCATCTTCACTCTCATTTTCCGGTAAAATTACCGTTACCAATACTTTCCCTCCTGTCTTCTCCTTATCAATTTTCTTTCTCTACCTCCTATTCTGCCTTCTCCTCCTTATGCTCATACCTTTTCCTTGTCTACCACATTTGTCTTTTATTCTACATCGTGCTTTCCTGCCCCTTTTTTGTCTCTCTATCTTTCATTTCCTCTATTTTCCTTCTTTTCCTACTTATATTTCTTCTTTTCTACCTTCTACTTATTCTCCTTCCCTTCTGTCCTCTTACCAGCTTTTTCTCCTCCTTTCCTCCTTGTTCTTCTCCTTCTCCTCCTTCTCTCTTCTTGTCCTTCTTATCCTCTTCATTGTTTCCTTCGCATTCTTCTTCTACTTCTCCTGCTTCTCCTCCTCATTTCCCTTCTCCTCCTCCTCGCTATCATCTTAATATTATTTTTCTCCTCTAAATCTCCTCCACCCACCACCACTCCTCCTCCTCCTCCTCCTCACCTCCTCCTCCTCCTCCTCCTCCTTCTCCTCCTCCTCCTTCTCCTCCTCCTCCTTCTCCTCCTCCTCCTTCTCCTTCTCCTCCTCCACCTCCTCCTCCTCCTCCTCCTCCTCGTCTTCCAGTTTTTACATTATTCCATCTTTCGCTATTGCCATCAGCACCATTCCCCCCTTTCACTCTCACCTAGCCTCTCCTCACCTCCTTCCTTCCCCGTTGCTTCTCAATCTGCAGTTCCACTTTACAGTTGCGCCTGCGCATTTGTCTTGCTCGCTTGGCCCATAATCTGTCGAGCGGGAAACCATTTGTTGTTATTACTCCTTCATTTTTGCCCCTGCACACTCTTTCGATCTCTCCCCTTTTTTATCCTCTTTATCCTCATTCCCACACTCACCCTCCATCCCCATCTTCCTTCACATTCCTCCTCTTCCATACCATTTTGTAGTCGATTCTCGTTTCTTATTACCTACACCAGAGAGATTATCTGTTTAGTCGTATTTGTTTGTCTGTATATTAAAAAGAATAAATAAATAAGTAAAAATAATAATATGTGTGATATGCCTCATGTAACCTTCCAGTAAGTTCTGTTGACATTTTGATAATATAGAAGCAAACAAAAAACAAGTCAAACAGTATTTACATATCTATTTCTTTTCTGTTATCTATATATTCATTTATTTACCAAACTATTTTTTCTTTTGTTTGTTTGTTTGTTTGTTTGTTTGTTTGTTTGTTTGTTTGTTTGTTTGTTTGTTTGTTTGTTTGTTTGTTTGTTTGTTTGTTTGTTTGTTTGTTTGTTTGTTTGTTTGTTTGTTTGTTTGTTTGTTTGTTTGTGTTTGTTTGTTTGTTTGTTTGTTTGTTTGTTTGTTTGTTTGTTTGTTTGTCTGTTTGTTTGTTTGTTTGTTTGTTTGTTTCGTTTTTTCGTTTTTTCGTTGGCTTGTTCTCTTTTTTTATATTGAACCATGTTAAAATTTTTAGTAAAAAGGTTTCGACAGGTTTTCATTTTATCATTTCTATTTTCTTTTATATTTTATGGAATTCACCTTATTATGCCTTTTTTATTTCATTCTATCTTATTTTATTTTATTTATTTGTTTTATCTTTTCCTTTTTATTTTATCTAATTGTATTTTACTTTTTGTTTGCTTTATTTCGTCATAATTTGTTATATTTTATTTTCTATCTTATTTTTTCTTTTCATTTTCTAGCTTCATTTTATTCTACTTTATTTTACTTTAAATTTTGGTTTATAGATTAATACTACACAAATACATATATATATATGAAATAATTTTGATGATTTTTTTTCTGGAATAGTGGTTTCTAGTAGATCTTTGTGGTGATCTAAGTTACGACTCGGATCTGGTTACTTTCTAGAGTTACTCTATATTAAATGCCTTGGAGGAAGTTTGCGCTCTCCTCGTGGTCTTAATCTAGTTCTGCTTTTTTTTTTTTTTTTTCCTCCTTCTCTACTTCCTCCTCATTTTCCCGCCATTCTTTTTCTCTTATATTTCTCTTCTTCCTTTTACTCCTCTTTAACCTTCTTAAATTTCTCTCTCTAATTTATTTTTGTTTTCATTCTCGTCCTGGTCCACCACTTCTTCCTTTTTCTCTTCTTTCTCATTTATCTTCTCATTCATTTTCTTTTCTTTCTCTCCCACTTCCTCTATTTCCTCATTATCCTATTTTCTTGTAATTTTTTCTCCTAATATCACTACATCTTACTTTCATATTCTTTGCCTCCTCTTTCTAATTTTTCTCTTTATTCACCCCATTTTTTTTTTTTTGTCTCTGTACACTTATTGAACTTTTTCTAATGCATCCTGCTTATCTTCATCGTTCTATCTAACACATTTCTCTTATTTTCCACATTTAAATTTGTTCACATCCCTTTTCCTTTCCATTTCTCCTTTATACTCTTCTTCTAACTTCCCTTCTGTTATTAATTCTCTCCTTCTATTTTGCCCCTCCTTTTTCTCTATATCCACAATCAGTTTTCAATAACAAAGTTCCATTTTCCCATCACGCGCTTTCTTTACTTCACCTCCTATTTCTCATTTTCTTGACTCCTTTCTCCATTTTTTTAGTCAATGACTCTCACTTGCACCCATTAGTTTACTTTTGTCCTCAAAGTCTTCCGACAAATCCCACCATTCTCGGCTGTCCGTATACCCAGTGGAAAGGCGTCCTCTTCAGTCACACCTAAGCATATACTCTCTCTTCATAAAAATATCTTGAACGAAACACAGTCCTCCTCTTCACACTGATAAAGAGCCCGTTCAAGAAATTCATATTTTTCTGCAACTTTTGTCACAATAATCTTTAACTAAGATTAATTTTGACACTTCTTCTCAACCATAAAAAACTACGGAGAGGGGACGAGAAATCAGATAATTTGCAATATTTCGTACATACATATTACATACATACATGCATATATAAATACATACATAAATATATACATACATACTGTACATACATACATACATACATACATACATACATGCATACATACATACATACATACATACATACATACATACATACATACATACATACATACATACATACATACATACATACATACGTACATACATACATACATACATACATACATACATACATACATACATACATACATACATACATACATACATACATACATTAATACATACATACATACATACATACATACATACATACATACATGCATACATACATACATACATGCATGCATACATACATACATACATACATACATACATACATACATACATACATACATACATACATACATACATACATACATACATACATGTATGCATACATACATACATACATACATACATACATACATACATACATACATATATACATACATACATACATACATACATACATACATACATACATACATACATACATACATACATACATACATACATACATACATATATACATACATACATACATTCATACATACATACATACATACATACATACATACATACATACATACATACATACATACATACATACATACATACATACATACATACATACATACATATATACATATATACATATATACATACATGCATACATACATACATACATACATACATACATACATACATACATACATACATACATACATACATACATACATACATACATACATACATGCATGCATACATCCATACATATATACATACATACTGTACATACATACATACATACATACATACATACATACATACATACATACATACATACATACATACATACATACATACATACATACATACATACATACATACATACTGTACATACATACATACATACATACATACATACATACATACATACATACATACATACATACATACATACATACATACATACATACATACATACATAAATACAAGGGGGCTTTAAAAAGTTCGTGGAAAAAGGACAATATGAAAAAAAAATCAGTTATGATGTTTATTTTTCAACATATGTTCCATTAGGGCCAATATACTTCTCTAAACGTTGATCCCAGCCTTAAAGTTCGTTTGAGTAGAACTGAGGATCATGTGATCTAAACCATGTCAAAGCAGCTCTTTTTACATCTTCTAATGATGGAAAAGTGGTACCTTTTCATTATTTTTTTAAGATTGGAAACAAAACAAGTGTAGTGAGGATAAATCGCGGCTGTAAGGGGGATGTCGGATGATTTTCCATCGAAATTCACGTAACACAGCTCTTGTCTGCCGAGCACCGTGAGCGCGTGCATTGTCGTGGTGAAGAGCACGCGTTGATGCAGGTTTCCAGGGCATTTTTCAGAGATTTTTAGGACAGTTTTCTCAAAACCCATTCATGATAAGTAGATGTAATTGTTTTCTTGTTCTCGGGGAAGTCAAGCAGCAAAATTTCCACTGCATCCCAGAAGACAGGGGCCATAACCTTTCCTCTTGAACACTTAGATTTTCCTTTGACTGGTCCACTTCCACCCCGGGGCAGCCACCGCTTTGATTGAATTCTGTCCTCGGGATCATGCTGATAGAACCGTGTTTCATTCCCTGTCACAATTCTCTGCAGAAAAGCTTCAGTCTTTATCCTACTTTGTGAAAATTTCCATTGAAAGATCTGCTCTTATTTGCTGCTAATCTGGGCACAACAACCTAGGGACCCATCGAGAGAAAAGCTTGCTTATCCCCAAACTCTCTACCAGAATTGTGTGTGCAGAACCCACGGAGAAGTTGAGTGTGTCTGCTACTGATTCAGTGGTTATTCGTTTAATATTTTCAATCATGTCGCAGAGAGCATCATTATTTTTTCTCACAAACTGAAGTTGATGGCCTGCCGCTATGGGGCTCATCTTCAATTTCGTTTCTTTGACTTCTGAACTGACATATCCATTTGTATGCTGTCGATTTCTTTGGGGTATTGTCACCATAAACTCGTTTAAGAGCGTCAATGATTTGCATATTCTCTCAACAGAGTGTCACCATGTTAGTCCTGGCCTCGATTTTGGTGGATTCCATGTTGCTTAAATGGTGTCAGATTTCCAACTGGCGGCGATGCGTCACTACCTGCATTTATGGGTTCATGTTTGAACTTGTTATAACACGTTGGTACAAGAATGTCCAGGTAAGATAAAATCTAATTCCTTCCATATTATTTTTAGTTATGGACTTTTTCCACGAACATTTGAAGCTCCCTCGTATATACATACATACATATATACAAATATACATATATGCATATATATATATATATATATACATGTATATATATATGTATATGTACATACATATATATATAAATATATATATATATATATATATATATATATATATATATGTGTGTGTGTGTGTGTGTGTGTGTGTGTGTGTGTGTGTGTGTGTGTGTGTGTGTGTGTGTGTGTGTGTGTGTGTGTGTGTGTGTGTGTGTGTGTGTGTGTGTGTGTGTGTGTGTGCGTTTGTGTTCGTGCGTGTGTGTGTGTGTGTGTGCGTGTGTGTGTGTGTGTGTGTGTGTGTGTGTGTGTGTGTGTGTGTGTGTGTGTGTGTGTGTGTGTGTGTGTGTGTGTGTGTGTGTGTGTGTGTGTGTGTGTGTGTGTGTGTGTAATAATAATGATAATAATAATAATAAAAGGTTTATTTTGATTGCAGTAGTACACTGACAATAATACATTACAAAAGCTGATTAAAAATATAAAACTTAGAGTATATACACGGTACAAGTTTACATGGAGTTCATCATGTGCACAATGGATGGGATGGCACTGTTTTTGTAGCGGTCAGTCCTTGGCGCTTTGATTGGTGTGTGTGTGTGTGTGTGTGTGTGTGTGTGTGTGTGTGTGTGTGTGTGTGTGTGTGTGTGTGTGTGTGTGTGTGTGTGTGTGTGTGTGTGTGTGTGTGTGTGTGTGTGTGTGTGTGTGTGTGTGTGTGTGTGTGTGTGTGTGTGTGTGTGTGTGTGTGTGTGTGGTGTGTGTGTGTGTGTGTGTGTGTGTGTGTGTGTGTGTGTGTGTGTGTGTGTGTGTGTGTGTGTGTGTGTGTGTGTGTGTGTGTGTGTGTGTGTGTGTGTGTGTGTGTGTGTGTGTGTGTGTGTGTGTGTGTGTGTGTGTGTGTGTGTGTGTGTGTGTGCGTGAGTGTGTATGGGTGTGCGCGCGCGCGCGTTGGTACAAGAATGTCCAGGTGCGATAAAATCAAATTCCTTCCATATAATTTTTAGTTATGGACTTTTTCTACGAACTTTTTGAAGCTCCCTCGTATATACATACATACATACGT
>NC_134778.1:25633519-25638519 GCF_046742065.1 Oratosquilla oratoria | reverse complement strand
CATCGTCTACATATCTGAACCAAATAACCTTTTCATCTTTAATAGTTGGTAATAAATATTTTTCAAAATATTCCATATAGATGTTAGCTAAAACAGGCGAAAGTGGATTTCCCATAGCCATCCCGAAGGTCTGTGTTTAATATTTTCCCTCGAAGACAAAAGAAGAATTATTTACACAGACTTATTAATCTAATAAAAAATTTACAAGGGATACCATCAATACTGTTACCTAGAATATTTGGGAGAAAGGTTAAAACAGCTTTAATTGGGACATGTGTAAAAAGCCCAGTGACATCGAAACTAACTAATTTGTAAGGATAATCAATGTTAAGAGATTTAATCTTTTGAATCAAGTCTTCACTATTTTGAATAATTGAGTTAGAAATAGTGCCTACAAATGGAAAAAGCTTTATCACAAGCCACTTAGAAAGCTTATAGCTTACAGAGCCTACAGAACTGATGATGGTCCTAATGGGATGATTTGGTTTGTGAGTTTTAATAAGCCAATAAAAGGTGTTGAAGGATTTTGTGTAGAGAAATGTTTAATCAAATCTTCTCTGCCTTTAAGTAAAGTTCTTAATTCTTTATGGAAATTCTTATTAACTGAGTCACTAGGATCTTTGTTAAGTTCAGAATAAGTGTTTTTATCTTGTAAAAATGATCAATTACTTTGTTATCATAATACCTTTTATCCATAATAACCAAGGTGTTGCTCTTATCAGCCTTAGTTATGCGTAGATATGTATCTTTCTTTAAAGTTAACATGGTTTTAACAAATCTTCTAGGGAATGTGTTCTCTTTACAATTAAGCAAGGCACCTTAAATTAAACCCCTAATTAAGCCACTATTTTCACTCGAATGTTTTTCAAGTTTGGAAAGAAACACCCCAATGTCAACAGGATTTATCTTTTTACTGTAACCAATATATATACATATATATGAATATATACATATACATATATATATATTACATATATATATATATATATGGGAAAGGTGGAGGGGGAAACACGGGTCTTTATCTGATTATCGAGTTTATTCCTGACCGGTTTCGCTTACAATAGCTTCTTCAGAAGCTATTGTAAGCGAAACCGGTCAGGAATAAACTCGATAATCAGATAAAGACCCGTGTTTCCCCCTCCACCTTTCCCATAATTTGTCCCAATGTCTCTACATATATATATATATATATATATATATATATATATATGTATATATATATATATATATATGTACATATATGTATATATATTTATATATGTGTGTGTACATATATGTGTATATATATATGTACATATATGTATATATATATGTATATATATATATATATATATATATATATATACATATATATATATATATATATCAACCCATCAATGTCCAGCGTCCACACACACGCACACATGCATATGGAGCCAAAAGCACTTAAACATCCATCCAATCTCTTCGAACCGTCTCTCCATAGACCATCTATTGTCACGGATTTCCCAAGGGACAGTCTATTGTCCCTAAATAACCAGAGGACCCGACTTTTTTCAGCTAACACCCCGAACTGAACAATAGGCCTCGTCGCATCTCGAGTCAGGCACCCAAAACATCTACTTGATCAAAACAAGCCGCCATCTTTTGGGGAAACACCTGAGCCAAACGAGCCTCGCGCTTTCCCGACAACAACTATGGCAGCGCGGGTTAAAGTATCTCGCGTCTTGACTGCAATGGAAGAGTGCAACTATCCGGTACCTTTCCTTCGTCGACCAACCTTTCTTTATAGATATGAATATGGCAACAGTCTACTTGTACATGCATAAATATTTAATCTGGCAACCACCCCCTGAGATTACTCCAGAGATTGCATTGTATATAAAGACTAGAGAGTCTGGAATTTCAAAGTAAGGTCAACTCCCAGACTTTCATTCACCAATATATAGGTGAACAACAACTCTACATTCTGGTAGGCCAGCGTGGGATACGAAGAAACAACTCTACCATTCCTCCGAGGCACAATTCTACGATAGTGGCTCCGTTTGTACATCTCCCAACGCTACCAATCTTCGCCAAAATCCACCATTGCCAAGAGGCACAGATCCCTCTCCCCTGCATCGCCAAGCATCACCACGAGACACCCCTCTTAGCGGCATTGCCATCCATCCTACTACCAAGTGAAGACTCCTACTTCTATGCTGTGCATCATCCAGCATCTATGACGAGGAAACCCCCCTAAGAGGTATTCTCCAGCACCCACGACGCCCGGCGCCTGCATCACGTCAACACAGAGACGTTGGACAACCTCCTACTCCGCCATCACACGAGTTGGACGACAGACCCCCCCTTCTCCAACAACGCGCACCGTACGCTACTGCCCCAACAAGAACGATCATAGTTTACGTGCCAACGATCGTCGCGGCATCAACAGCCAACGACCCCCCACTCCACGGATTTACCTTTGCAAGATCTCCATCTCCCTTTTCCATAGTTATTTTTCATATATCACTTACATACATATCTATATAATTTTTTTCAACTCACCAAACCAATACACTGCTAATTACTCCCCCTGTTTCCAGTAGTGCGTCTTTCCATCGTTCGTTCTTATTATCACCTAGGAGCAAGGCGCTATCTGATTTTTTTTCTCAGTAAATGAACGTGCCCAAACCCCTCTGACTCAATATACCGACCCTGTACACAAAGCCTTTCTACGCTCAGTTCAAATGTACCAAACATGTTCCCATCTTCTAATAGCAACTCTTCAAAACGTTCACCTCCTTCTCAAAATATCAAGACAAAAATCATATTACCGTACTTAAGGATAAGACAACATTACCTCTTTTCAACGGCAAGGACATTCCTGTACACAAATTCCTCTCTTAGGTGGAATCAGAGATATCACGAAGAAACGTCACAGACGACACGACCAAGTTGTTCAGCTTAACGTGTAAAATGGATAAGAATAACAGATTAGCCGGTGATGTCATTCAGTCTGATATATTTGAGGAAATCGACAACTATCAGGAAATTGTAAAGCAAGAAAGCCATTTTCTGCCTTTGAGTAACTTGGAGCACATTTCCCCTATACTCTTTGGCATAAATTTACAATAATGCCCCCCCCCCAAGAAAAAACTATATATATATATATATATATATATATATATATATATATATATATATATATATGCAATAAAAACACTAGGAGCGTGTGTTCACAAATGCGTAAATAACCACTAGGAAAAGTAAACTAACGAAGCAGAGCGCTTTCGTGTAATTACATCTTCAGTGCAGATACAAAGAAGGAATTATAAGATGAAGAAACAAGGTACAGAATATATGACATAGTGAAGAGGGCATTCGGAGAGGTAGTGGAAGAAGTACACGTGACGGACGTATGGGCCGTCCTGGTAGCCAACAAGTATGGGACGTTTGGGCCGTCCTGGTAACCAACAAGTATGGGACAACTGCTCATAATTTATATTACAATTCAAACAATTTTGAAATTTCATGAGAAATAAAACTATCTAATTTGTACAAACCTTGATGAAGATTAACATTTATCCCCTTACTAGATTTGATCAAACTGCATTCAATTAAATTTCTTTCTGTTATGTTGTTGTTGTATGTGATGACTTTAGCGTTATCCCAGTCAACTGGGTGGTTAAAATGGTTCATGTGGTTGAATATACCGCTAGATTGGTTTCCCTCTCTAACGTATTTCTTATGTTGATTGATTCGTGTTGTGAGTGTTTTAGCAGTCTGACCAACATAAAACTGATTACATGATTTGCAAGGTATTTTTGTACACACACCCTTTATTACTATTGACAGAATTATTTATGAGCAGTTGTCTTACAGTGTTCTTGTTATTGAAAACTACATTAATGTTAAATTTACGTAACATATTTGGAATATTTTGCAGGTTCTCTTGGTACGGTAAAATTAGCAAGTTATTCATATTGAAAGTTTGAGTTGACCTAAGGTTGTAAAATGTCCTTTTAGCACGATTGTAAGCTTTATCAAGAACATGTGTGGGTTATTGTAGCTTAGTACCAATGTCGTAAATACATCTTATTTCATCATCGATGTACTCTGGGCTGCAAATGCGTAGGGCCCTGAGGTACATCGACGAAAAAACAGATATCTTTACGCCATCAGGGTGTGAGGAATAATAGTGTATATATGAACAAACATTGGTTGGTTTGCGATATACACTAAACTTCAACTCACTTTCACGGCGGTAGATATTACAATCAAGGAAAGGCAAAACGCCTTCTTTCTCTATCTCCACCGTGAACTTAATGGAACTGACCAAATTATTAAGCTTACATAAAAAATCATTTACATTATCTTGAATGGGCCACAGACATAGGATGTCATCAATGTACCGCATCCATGTAATGTTGGGGGGAATGATCTTACTTAAAATTTTGGTTTCAAAAAACTCCATATATAGATTACTCAATACGGGGGAGAGAGGATTACCCATGCTCATTCCAAATTTCAAATGAAAGTGAGTTGAAGTTTAGTGTATATCGCAAACCAACCAACGTTTGTTCATATATACACTATTATTCCTCACACCCTGATGGCGTAAAGATATCTGTTTTTTTCGTCGATGTACCTCAGGGCCCTACGCATTTGCAGCCCAGAGTACATCGATGATGAAATAAGATGTATTTACGACATTGGTACTAAGCTACAATATCCCACACATGTTCTTGATAAAGCTTACAATCGTGCTAAAAGGACATTTTACAACCTTAGGTCAACTCAAACTTTCAATATGAATAACTTGCTAATTTTACCGTACCAAGAGAACCTGCAAAATATTCCAAATATGTTACGTAAATTTAACATTAATGTAGTTTTCAATAACAAGAACACTGTAAGACAACTGCTCATAAATAATTCTGTCAATAGTAATAAAGGGTGTGTGTACAAAAATACCTTGCAAATCATGTAATCAGTTTTATGTTGGTCAGACTGCTAAAATACTCACAACACGAATCAAT
>NC_134778.1:25618519-25623519 GCF_046742065.1 Oratosquilla oratoria | reverse complement strand
CCTGACTTAAGGAAAGATGAGCTACGTGCTCTAATTCTAGCTCACTTAGGGAATAAAGATGTCCTCGAAGCTTCACGTTCGTTACAGACTTCAGATCTAATCTATTACTTGAACTAGAGAAAGTGAAGCTAATGTCTCAACAAATGCAAATAGACTATGACAGAGAAGAAAGAGAAAAGGAGAGAGAAGAAAGAGAAAAGGAGAGAGAAGAAAGAGAAAAGGAAAGAGAAAAGGAGAGAGAAGAAAGAGAAAAGGAAAGGGCTCATGAACTTCAACTTAAGCAATTAGACATTCAAAACAATGCCAACTCTCCTAAAACTAAGACTGATTTGCTGAAGTATGTCAAGCTTATACCTACATTTCCTGATAGTGATCCTGAGTCTTTCTTTAGGGAATTTGAATCCACAGCTCTACACTTTGAAATTCCTAAACCTGACTGGGTTTGGCTTATTAAACCTAAGCTGTCTGATAAAGCACTTAAAGTATGTAATAATGTGGACGATAACACTAATTATGACGAGGTTAAAGTAGCAATTCTAGCTTCGTACTCAATCAGTACAGAAGGATACAGACAAGCATTTAGGTCACTTAATAAACTTCAGTATCAAACTTACCATGAATTTGCCTCTGAGAAATTAAGGGGTCTTAAGAGGTGGTTAAAGTCAGCCAGTGTTAATACTTTTGATGAACTTGTTAATGTTATAGCATTAGAGGAATTTATAAGAAAGATTCCCTACTCTATCAAAATGCACCTCATCGATAGGGGAGAAAATGACCTGATTAAGGCCGCACAGTTGGCTGATGTGTTTTCCCTGGTCCATCGTTCGCCCACCAGGGAGAGGAGAGTGCTCCAGCATAATGTAAAGTCTAATAGTGGGTTTAAGGATGGTGAGCTGGTAGATCAGAGTAATTTAAAAACAAATCTAACCTGCTCATTTTGTAAAAGACGTGGACACCACATAAAACAATGCCCAGACCCTAAATGTAAAGTGTCACAAACTACTGCTCCCAGCAAACCTGTAGCTGCAATTCTGTCTGTGCCAACCAGTAAAACTGCCGATATCTTTCAGTCTTTCCGTTCACTTGGTGCCGTGTCTCTGGAGGATGGTGGCGAGGTGCACCCCATTCGTATCGTGAGAGATACAGCTGCTGCCCAGACGGTTATACTAAAGTCATCTGTTCCTGGTATAGACAGCAATTATACCGGCGAAAGTGTGTACCTCCATGACTTTAACAGCCAGTTTCCTTTGAGACTAGCTCGGGTGCACCTCAGCTGCGGCATTGTTCAGGGACCTGTAACGGTGGCGGTGAGCGAACAACCTTCCCTTCCTATCCCAGACTGTAGTTTACTTCTTGGTAATGACATAGCTGGTGGACTTGTACAAACTCCTGCTCCTATCATTTTGAGTGACACTCCCTTAACGCATAACCCTACTGATGAGTTAGAGCGAGAACAGCCAAATTTGTTCCCTAGTTGTGCGGTAACCCGATCCCAAAAATTAAAAGACACACCTACACATTCACCCCTTCCTCCTCCAAGTGCTATTCCACAAATATTCACTGAACAGAGTTTATTAGAAGCACAACAGAATGACACTACTCTAACTCCCTTACACTCTAAAGTAGTTCCCAAGGAAGATATTCTACATCCTCCATCATTCTACTATCATGATAACATCCTCATGAGACTTTACAGACCACCGCAATTATCAGATGATGACACCTGAGCAGAATGTCACCAAATTGTATTACCCACCAGCTTGAGAACTCCTATAATGGAAGTAGCTCACCAAGGTCTCTCAGGTCATTTAGGAATAAGGAAGACATATCTTCGCCTTCTGAATGAGTTTTATTGGCCTGGCATGAAAAAAGATGTAGCTGAATTTGTTAAGAATTGCCACCCATGCCAGATTGTTGGGAAACCTAATGAAACTATACCACCATATCCATTGCAGCCTATTAAAGTACCTTTTGAGCCTTTCAGTAAATTAATTATAGACATTGTTGGACCTCTCCCAAAGACAAAGAAAGGCAACCAATACATTCTCACCACACTTTGCCCAACTACAAGATACCCTGATGCTTTTCCTCTTAAGAATATCTCTGCTAAAACTGTTGCTAATACACTCACTAACTTGTTCACGACCTTTGGAATCCCAGAAGAAATCCAATCAGACAGAGGTAGCAATTTTACCAGTGTTCTATTTGCAGAAGTTCTAAAGCTGCTCGGTATTAAACAAACTCTATCAACAGCTTACCATCCTCAGTCGCAGGGGGCCTTGGAACGTTTTCATCAGACTATGAAATCTATGATTAGGATGTTCTGCTGTGAGGAAGACAGAGATTGGGATGAGGGCCTGCAATTTCTTCTATTTGCCATAAGGGAAACACCATCAGAATCCCTAGGGGTCTCACCTTTTGAGTTGCTCTTTGGACGCAAGGTAAGAGGACCCCTCAAGGTCATCAAAGATCATTTGATCTCCTTACCTTCTACAAAGTTAGTCACGGTAAACAATTACATTACCTCTCTTAAATCTAACTTGGATAAAGTTCGTTCTTTTGCCAAAACTAACCTAGCTCATGCCCAGTCTGTAATGAAGACTAACTTTGACTCAAAAGCCTTGGTCAGAGAGTTCAAAGAGGGGGACTTAGTCCTGGCATACATCCCTATCTCTGGTTCACCTCTTAGCGCTAAATATCATGGACCATACAAAATTTCTAAGAAACTATCAGATTCTAACTGTAATTTCAACACCCGACCGTCGCAAGGCTACCCAACATATTCATGTGAACCTAATTAAACCATATAAGACCACTAGCCCACTACTAGACTATGAGAAACAAGTGTTAGCGGTGAATACTGTACCTAATGTTATGTCTCATACACCTAATAATGCCATGTACATTAATTTTGACAAGATTTTACCGAACATTGACTCCCATCCTACCGATAATTCGCATATACTTGGTAACCTAGTTCCCTACCTTAGTCATCTCACGAATGAACATGCCAATGATGTAACTGAAATCATTCACAAATATGACTCTCTCTTCAAAGATGTGTCCGGCATCTGCAACATTGCCACTCATGACGTGAAGCTTGTACCTGGATCTTCTCCTATTAGGCACAATCCTTATAGAATCCACCCCCAGAAGCGAGAGCAGATGAGGAGTGAGGTCAACTTCCTGCTCGACCACGGATTGGCCAGCCCGAGTCAATCCCCCTGGGCTTCGCCGTGCCTGCTGGTGCCGAAGGAGGGAGGTCAACTTCGCCTGTGTACGGACTATAGGAGAGTCAACTCTATAACTGTTCCTGACGCATATCCATTACCCCGCGTTGACGACCTAATTGACGAGGTGGGAACAGCCCAGTACATTACTAAAATAGATCTAATGAAAGGTTACTATCAGATACCTTTAACAGAAGAGGCTAAATTGATCTCTGCTTTTACAACACCATTTGGCCTCTATCATTATAATGTCATGCCCTTCGGAATGAGGAATAGTCCGGCCACCTTTCAGAGGGCAATGAACTACCTATTGCAAGACTTAAAGGGTGTGGGGGTGTATTTAGATGACATCTTGATTTTTTCTCATGACTGGCAACAACACCTCCAACAGGTAGATGCTGTGCTATCCAGATTATGCCAAGCCAACCTGACTGTCAAACTCTCCAAGACCAGCTTTGGAAAGGCTACAGTGACGTATCTTGGACATGAAGTTGGGCAAGGCATCGTTCGACCCAAGACTGCTAACATCTCTGCTGTCATGGAGTACCCTGTTCCCGCTACCCGGAAGGCGCTCATGAGGTTTTTGGGTATGGCAGTGTACTATCGGAGATTCTGCCCGAACTTCGCCGAAGCTGCACTTCCTCTCACCAAGCTGACCAGCGGTTCTGTTCCATACAAGTGGACACAAAATTGTCAAGCCGCGTTCGAACATCTTAAGGCGATGCTTACAAGGGATCCAGTTCTACGGTCACCAGACTTCACTAAACCCTTCGTTCTCCACACCGATGCTAGTGATGTCGCTATTGGAGCTGTACTTCTCCAGGAGAACACAGACACTCTTCACCCAGTGGCCTACTTCTCTGCAAAACTAGACGTCCATCAACTCAACTATTCTACTGTAGAGAAGGAGCTACTGGCTATAGTGGCTGCTATCAAGAAGTTTGAGTGCTACCTTCAACCTAGCATAAAACCTCTCAAAATATACAGCGACCACAACCCTCTGACCTTTCTACACCGTAACAAAACTTCGAACCAAAGGATGCTTCGGTGGTCTCTGTTCCTTCAACCATTTAACATAGACATCCACCATATCACCGGATCCCAAAACGTGTTGGCCGATACCCTGAGCCGTATATAAACCATCTTATTCTCACTCACCGCCTCTGCATCCCGATGTGGCGGCGTCTTAATGGTGGGGGAGTGTAAGGTATTCCTCTACTAACCACCTATTACCACCTAACAACCACTACGACACTTCTGAATCACACCCCGCCACGTCGCACCATGTTTCATCGAGCCGGCTTCAAACCCTCGAAGCACCTGAGGTTTCGACTCTCTCCTATAAAATGAGGGTTCACCGCCCCATGAGTCAGTCTCAGCTGTAAGCTGAATACACTCGCTTCTAACCTGGTGTTGGTGGACGAGAGACGATATCGGACTACTCATCATCCCTTCGGTGCTGGTAACGTAGGGCGTTGCGGAAGGAACCAAGTTCTCTGTGTACTCAAGTTCTTAATTTGTTCAAGTTCCTAGTGGTCAAGTTGAATAGTGTTAAGTTAATTTAAGATAAGTCTAATTTAATGTTAAGTTTAATTGTATTTGTTGGGAATGTCAGTTGGTAATAAATATTGTTAAATGTTATTGCATGCTTTAAATTCATTCACTTCGAAGTGTTATGTATGTTCCCCCCTTAGACTAACCTTGACGTACGTAACTGTGTGTGTGTGTGTGTGTGTGTGTGTGTGTGTGTGTGTGTGTGTGTGTGTGTGT
>NC_134778.1:25602807-25610519 GCF_046742065.1 Oratosquilla oratoria | reverse complement strand
GTGGTGTGTGTGTAGGTTTGTTGAGGTGTGTGTAGGTGTTGTGCTGTGTGTGTAGGTTTGTGTGTGTGTGAGTTGGTTTGTGTGTGTGTGTAGGTTTGTGTGGTGTTGTAGGTTTGGGTGTGTGTGTAGGTTTGTGTGTGGTGTGTAGGTTTGTGTGTGAGTGTAGGTTTTGTGTGTGTGTTTAGGTTTTGTGTGTGTGTGTAGGTTTGTGTGTGTGGTAGGTGTGTGTGTGGTGGATGGTTTGTGTGTGTGTGTAGGTTTGTGTGTGTGTGTAGGTTTGAGTGTTTTTGTGTGTGTGGTTGGTGTGTGTGTAGTTTGTGTGTGTGTGTGTAGGCTGAGTGTTTTGTGTGTGTGTGTAGGTTTGTGTGTGTGTGTGTGGTTTGTGTGTGTGTGTGAAGGTTAGTGTGGGTGGGTAGGTTTGGTGTGTGTGGGTAGGTTTGTGTGGTGTGCGTGTAGGTTTGTGTGTGTGTAGGTTTGTGTGTGTGTGTGTCGGTTTGTGTGTGTGTGTGTAGGTTTGTGTGTGTGTGTAGGTTTTGTGTGTGTGTGTGTAGGTTTGTGTGTGTGCGTGTGTAGGTTTGTGTGTGTATGTGTAGGTTTGGTGTTGTGTGTGTAGGTTTGTGTGTGTGTGTGTAGGTTGTGTGTGTGTGTGTAGGTTTGTGTGTGTGTGTAGGTTAGTGTGTGTGTGGTAGGTTTGTGTGTGTGTGTAGGGTTGTGTGGTGTGTAGGTGTTGGGTGAGTGTGTGTAGGTTTGTGTGTGTGTGATGTAGGTCTGTGTGTGTGAGTGTAAGGTTAGTGGTGTGTGTGTGTAGGTTTGTGTGTGCGTGTAGGTGTGTGTGTGGTTGTGTGTATGTGTGTTTGTGTGTGTGTAGGTTTGGTGTGTGTGTTGGTCTGTGTGTGTGTGATGTTGGTCTGTGTGTGTGTGATGTTGGTCTGTGTGTGTGTGATGTAGGTCTGTGTGTGTGTGATGTAGGTCTGTGTGTGTGTGATGTAGGTCTGTGTGTGTGTGATGTAGGTCTGTGTGTGTGTGATGTAGGTCTGTGTGTGTGTGATGTAGGTCTGTGTGTGTGTGATGTTGGTCTGTGTGTGGTGTGGTAGTGTGTTTGTGTGTGTTTGTGTAGGTTTGTGTGTGTGGGTGTAGGTTTGTGTGTGTGTGTAGGTTTGTGGTGTGTGTGTGTTAGGTTTGTGTGTGTGTGTAGGTTTGTGTATGTGTGTGTAGGTTAGTGTGGTGTGTGTAGGGTTTGTGTGTGTGTGTGTGTAGGTGTTGTGTGTGTGTGTGTACGGTTTGTGTGTTGTGTGTAGTGATAGTGTGTGTGAGTGTAGGTTTTGTGTGTGTGTGCTAGAGTTTGTGTTAGGTTTGGTGTGTGTGTAGGTGAAAGTGTGTGTGTGTAGGTGTTGTTGTGTGTGTGTGTAGGTTTGTGTGTGGTGTGTAGGTTTGTGTGTGTGTGTAGGTTTGGTGTGTGGTGTGTGTGTGTAGGTTTGTGTGTGAGTGTTAGGGGTGTGTGAGTGTGTGTGTGTGTAGGTTTGGTGTGTGCGGTGTCGGTTGTGTGTGTGTGTGTTAGGTTTGTGTGTTAGGTGTGATAGGTTTGGTGTGTGTGTGTAGATTTGTGTGTGTGTTGTGTAGGTTTTGTGTGTATGTGTAGGTGTTAGTGTGGGTGTGTGTAGGTTGTGTGTGAGGTGTGTGTAGGTTTGGGGGTGTGTGTGTGGGGTTGGTTGTGGTGGGTGTGTGGGTAGGTTTGTGTGTGTGTGTGTAGGTTTGTGTGTGTGTGTAGGGTTGTGTGGTGTGTGTGTAGGTTTGTGTGTGTGGGTGAGGTTTGTGTGTGTGGGTGTGGTTTGTGTGTGTGGGTAGTGTTTGTGTGGTGGTGGTGTAGGTTGTGTGTGTGTGTGTAGGTTTGTGAGTGTGAGTGTAGGTTGTGTGTGTGTGTAGGGTGTGTAGGGGGTTTGTGTGTGTGTGTGTAGGTTTTGTGTGTGTGTGTAGTCGGTTTGTGTTGTGTGTGTAGGTTTGTGTGTGTGTGTGTAGGTTTGTGTGGTGTGTAGGTTTGTGTGTGTGTGTGTAGGTTTGTGTGTGTGTGTGGTTTGTGTGTGTGTGTAGTTTGTGTGTGTGTCTTTGTTAGGGGAAACCTATGTGTTTTGTCATATCGATAGATACATATATATATTCCAATATATATGTATTATATTATATATATTATATATAATTTAATGAGACTACAGTGGTCATATATATATACCCTTAGGTCATATATATATTTATAGAGATATATATGATATACATAATATATGGATATATATTAACAAAAATGGAAACTAATAGGGCTTGTCCTTGGTATTTGAGCTGACACAGATACTGTCCTTCCCCCGTTATGCACGATGTCTCGACACCCTTGGTCATCACTGCACCCATAGACAAGCTTGACCTCATGGTATCATTTCTGCAGGACTGATTATACTGAAGAATTTTTTTCCCTCTCGCACCTCTTAGCATTCTAAGCAAGACTGTCATTACATAGAGTTAGGGGTGGCAAACCTTTTCTCATAGTTTCAAGGGCAAATTGAATGACCTTGGTATCATCTCAGCTAAGCAGCTCCTCTTCTGAATTTCTGAATATTTGTTTTAGATTATTTTCACACAACTAGATCATTGCTCGCATTTTTTGTAGACAGTATAACCCTTTTATTATCTGTACATACATACATACATACATACATACATATACCAAAGGATTTTTCCCCTTTACAAGGGAGGTAGCCAAAAAACAAAGGCATAAAAACAATCCCCACCCATTCCATCCCTAATACACTCCACTCCCCTCCACCCTCTACCCTCCCTCTTATCTTGGCACTTCCTGGATGACGGGTCATCCTTGCATCTTTTCCACTGCCCTGGGTCAGAAGCAGTGTCGCAAGACACAGCATATTCACAGCGAGGCCGCTTCATTAAATCGGCGACCCCCCTCTCCATCTCCTCGTGTAAAAAAGGAGAAGACGGGGAGAAATCCCTTCGGGCTGCGTCAAATTTTTCTCACACATACTACCTCACCCCTATCACCCCATCCATTCCACTTCATGCATCACAACATCACCTATATACAACCATTTTCCATTCATCCCTGTCTTTTGTCCTCTCTCGTCCTTCCTCAACAGACACTCCCCTCTTCCCCAAAGCCCCCTTCACCCCATCCATTCATCACTTCCTAGGTCGCCCCCTTATGTTCACCCCCTACACATCTGCCTTCCACACCTCTTTTACTAGTCTTTCTTCACTCATTCTTTCCATGTGTCCAAACCATCACAATAACTCTTTCATCCACCCTATCTCCCTACTCCCTTACCACCCACATTTTCCTCCTCACCTCCTCATTTCTCACTCTATCCAGCCTAGTAACCCCTATCATACTTCTCAGACACCTCATTTCAAACACATTCAAACTCCTTCTCTCTTCCTCTCTTATGTTCCATGATTCTGCCCCATACAGTGCTGTTGGCACACTCACTCCTTCATACAGTCTCCTCTTAGGATCCATTCCCAAATGTCTATTTTTCATTGCACTTTCTAATCCACCAAGGCATTTACTCGCTTCTCTCAATCTACATTCTACCTCCACCCCCATTCCTCCCTTTCCTACCACATTCGCACCAAAGTATCTAAAACTATCCACTTCTTCCAGTCGCTCTCCCTTAATGCTCACTTCCAGTCTGCTGCCACTTTCACCCCTTGTACATCTCATCACCTTACCTTTACCTACATTTATCTTCAACTTTCTTCTTCTACACACTCCCAAACTCTGTCACCAACTTCCTCAATCCCTCCTCTGATCCTGCTACAAAAGCAGTGTCGTCCCCAAACATCAGCTGGCTCACTTCCCACTTTTCTTCATTTTCTTTAACCATCTCCACTCCCTGACCCACCACCCTTGCATTTACCTCTCGCACCACCCCATCCTTGTGTGGTGCCGTCGATTGATTTAGTGTTTAACCAAGAGCACCTCCAATGGGAGTGATCAGAGATACCCACATAAGAACGATTTGGGAAATAAAAAAAAATCAAGGTATACGCTGCCACCACCCAATCGTCTATATGGATATATCTGACCATAAATGGAAACTGCTCCTTGTTATTCACGTCTGACTCCGTCCCCTTTCCTCAGGTCGTTCGGGGTTGGTTCTGGGTAGCGAAAAGGCCTATGCCCAAGTGGGGGTAGTAAAAGAAAATAAGCGAAGGTCTGCTATGTGTTAATTATTACACTGAAGCAAAAATATAGTAAGGAAATACAAAAGTATATTGTGGTTTTCTCCAACTAGACAATCTATTGATCCTTACAATATGAAAAATATATGGGTATGCGAGACATTTAATAACAGTTTTTTCTTTCTTATGGGCATCATAAGTAAGGTCACAGGCACGTGGAAAAACGTAGTTATTTACGCTCCAACCTTCCGGTCACTGTATAAGTCTACTTACAATATTGTGTCTACCTTCAAGCACTGTGTCTACCTTCAACCACGTATTATAATTAGAGAACGATCACATACAGAAATGTACTCTAAGGATTACACTCAAATAGCTAATGTATATACGCAAAGTGATTGTGAACAACACTCCCTTAAAACCCCTTTTTCCATATCTGTTATCGGAATCATTTTTGGCATCAGATTCAAAACTTAATAATAATAATAACTATCTACCTACTATATCTGCACTATATCATTTAACTCACATATTGACATTTGTTTTCATTAATCTTACAGAACGTGTTCATACCTGTTATCGGAATCATTTTTGGCATCAGATTAAAATTTTAGCTGCGCACAAAGAGAACGAGACGGCTATGTGTTCGTATCTATGGGTAAACTACTAACCTCCCTGTTGTATTATTTCGTAAAACTTCATTTCGCTTCTCAACAGAGCCCCTAGCTGCTACAATCTCTCCCTAAACTATTTCTCTAGTGGAATCCTGAATTGAAAGTTGGGAATTTTTCCTATTACTCTTAAAATTAATGGCCTTAGCTTACGCCTCTGTCCGAACGTTTAGTGACGTCACGGGTGGGCGGAGCTACGGTGCCCGCGCTATGTTCGAGAACATTCTAATGTCGCGTCGAAACTCAGTTTAACCAAAATCAGCTGAAATATATTTGTAGCTATCTCCTATTGTATGTTCTTCTTCAATGATTATAGTAAGGCTCTTTGCCAACACATCTTGATAGGCAGACATAGAATAGAATAAATTCATGGTCTATTAAGGCTCTATTTTCTACTTTGCTTCTTGGTTGAGTAAAACCGTTACGACGTCCATAATACCCAGTCTCTCAAATCAACACTCAAATAAATAAATAGATAAATAAAACGAAATTCCAAAAATAATACCCCTTCAAAATTCCTGTCCTTACATGGCTCTACGCCCCCCCCGTAAGAAAAATTCCGCAACATCACGTGAAGGATTCTATTTGGTGTGGTCCAAATCCCTCTGCAAAAGAAAAAAAAAAATCCATCCTGCATCAGAGAGCGATTATCCTTTTGATAGCTTGACGAGGCACTCTCTCCTCAGCACACTCGTAGGTGTACGAATCTCAGGTGACCCGGGGGTACACCAATTTACTGTGGATGTCTCCGTGGACTTTTCCATCAGTCTTCGTATTGGCTGGATTCCCCAATTGACCTCTTACATACTACTTGACTGGACATGCATAGCCGCTACGACCGAGCTAAGCCACGACTCTCTCTTGTGGATTCGCCCATGGGTGGCACACTACTTCCCCTTCTGTGGGCTCACCTCTGGGCAATCGGCGATTGTCCACCAGGTCCTGAAGTCCTACACCCCTGTCAAGCGGGCAATTGTGAATTGAGTTGGGTTCATGATCCCAACTCGAGCTAAAGAATTTCCCCATTTTCCAATACTACTCCGAATGAAAGTGCTCGCTAACCATCGTTTGTAGTCCCTCTCCTAGGCTAATATTGACTTCTTTATCCCCCCCCCCCTAAGTTGACATTTAGTTCCTTCACCTGGCTGTTGCTGAAATTTCCTTTTACAACATATGAAATATATGCATCCTTAATCCTAGGACATCTCAACCTTACACATGTATAAAAGTATAGGTGGGTTACATTTAAGCTTTATGGTCCAATATATAGGAACATTGAGGGCATCTTTGCATTAATTTGCACGAGCATTCGTTTTTTCTTTGGACATATACTGGCACGATATGATCCCTACATTTCCTATTGCAGTTAACTACTGTCATCTTAGCACATTAAATAACTAGATATGGCGCCAACTGGGCGGATTGTTCCAATTGATTTCTTCAGTATTCTTCGATGAGCCGTCTTCAATGTTCTTCAATGTTCGATGCATCCGCTCCACCATTCCATTCGCTTGGGGATGGTCTGGGGTAGTGTAGAGCAGGGTGATTTGCTGTTCTCCACACAACTTCTTGAAAGCCATGTTGGTGAATTCTGCTCCATTGTCTGCTACGATTCTCTCTGGGGTGCCGTAGTCTGCGAAGAACTGGGTTAGGGAGTGTAGTATGTGTTGGTGTGTTTTGTTCTCAATGGGAAGAACCTAACGAACCTACTGTAGTGATCGATTATTGTCATAATATACCTATATCTCTGCGTCCCGGACACCATATCTGTTAGGTCTATGCCTATTCTCTCCATTGCCTTTGTAGCAAGGGGAACCTCTTTGTATTGCTGTGACAACCCTTGTGTACCCTTGAACCTCTGACAAGTAATGCATTTCTTTACAAAATTACATACATCTACCTTTAAATTTGGCCAATAGAACAGCTCCTCCTGGGTTAGATTCCCATTCATGTCTATCTTCCATCCTCGCTCTCGTTTCTTCTTCCTCTCCCGAATTGGATTCCCATTCCGTTTTATTGTTCATTCTTACCTGACTGCCTTTAATTATGTGTAGTTCCACCTTAACACGTCACTTCCCCACACAATCTCATCCACTATTTCTATACTCTTAGTGACTGCCGAGGATCTATTCTGTCTCTGATTACTGTACTGCCAATCCACAGGGTAAACAAGCTTTGTCTAAGTAGACACACAGATAAGTGAGCTTCAGGTTGGTTAATAGCGTAAATCCCACCGCTAAGTGGGGGTAATAAAAGAATATAAGCCACCAATAATGTGGGGCCACCAATAATGTGGGGGGTAGTAAAAGAAAATAAGCGAAGGTCTGCTATGTGTTAATTATTACACTGAAGCAAAAATATAGTAAGGAAATACAAAAGTATATTGTGGTTTTCTCCAACTAGACAATCTATTGATCCTTACAATATGAAAAATATATGGGTATGCGAGACATTTAATAACAGTTTTTCTTTCTTATGGGCATCATAAGTAAGGTCACAGGCACGTGGAAAAACGTAGTTATTTACGCTCCAACCTTCCGGTCACTGTATAAGTCTACTTACAATATTGTGTCTACCTTCAAGCACTGTGTCTACCTTCAACCCCGTATTCTTATTAGAGAACGATCACAGACCGAATTGTACTCTAAGGATTACACTCTCATAGCTAATGTATATACGCAAAGTGTTTGTGAAGTACACTCCCTTAAACCCCTTTTTCCATATCTGTTATCGGAATCATTTTTGGCATCAGATTCAAAACTTAATAATAATAATAACTATCTACCTACTATATCTGCACTATATCATTTAACTCACATATTGACATTTGTTTTCATTAATCTTACAGAACGTGTT
>NC_134778.1:25582807-25585307 GCF_046742065.1 Oratosquilla oratoria | reverse complement strand
TGAAGCAATAGTTTCAGCTTTCTTATTGACTTTGGGTTGTAATATACAGAATCTTGAAAAATAATCAATAGCAACAAATAGAAATTTATAACCATTCTCAGACATAGGTAATTCTAATGTGTCAATGTGAACTCTTTCCCAAGGTTTCTGTGGAATGGGATAGGTGAGTATAGGAGCAGGTTTTGGTGTATTTCCTTTCACCTTAACACATTTTACACACTTTTCTATATAATCATATATAGATTTCTTCATACCTGGCCAAAAGTATTTAAGTTGTGCTTGTCTATAAGTTTTATCCTTTCCTGGATGTAAACTATAATCACTATCATGAAGTAACTTCAATATCTCATTTACAAGAGTTTGTGGTATAACCAACTGATTTACTTGACCTCTAGAAATATCTTTCCCATTTACAACTGTTTTCCTATACAAAATTCCATTAATCAAATGAAATTCCTCTATCTTATACCCCTTTGGTAGCTTTGGAGGATCTCCTCTTGGGTTCATCAAATGCTTGATTAATGAATCACATGTCTCATCATCTCTCTGTTCTCTTATTAGCATTTCCTCATCTAAAGTTACTAATTCTTCTATACTACAAACAAAATTAATCAACCCAGTCCCAGTCATTGGCTGACTAATGTTTCTAGAAAGTGCATCTGCTAAATTCGTTCTACCCGGAATATACTCAAATTGAACCTCGTAGCACTGGAGTATCGCAAACCATATAGCAAGTCTGCCTCTAAGATTCTTATGCTTAATTAAGTTCTGAATAGCTGTGATCAGTCCAAATTCTGATTGGATATCCTAGTATCATATCCCTAAAACTTTCCAAAGAATAAATTACTGCTAGAGTTTCTCTTTCTGTTATAGAGTAATTTCTCTCCGCACTATTACAAAGTCTTGATGTGTAAGCTATGGGTTTCAAAGTTCCATTTCTCTCTTGCATCAGTATGCCTCCTAATCCTATGTCAGACGCATCAGTACAGAGAATGAATTCTTTTTCATAATCAGGTATTATTAATATGGGGGAATTTATGAGTTTATCTTTCAACTTGTCAAAAGCTTCTTGCTGTGCAGGTCCCCATATGAACTTTGAGTCCTTTCTCAACAAAGAACTTAGTGGATTAGCAATGTCAGCATATCTTTGAATGAATTTTCTATAATATCCTGTCAAACCTAAAAAGCTTCTAACCTTGTCTACATTGGTCGGAACCGGAAACTTCTTGACAGCGTCAACTTTTGAATTTACTGTACTAAGTCCATGTCTGTCTATCTTATGTCCTAAGTAAATGACACTGTCTTGCAAGAACTTACATTTTTCAAGTTTTACGTTTAACCCTGCTTCTCCTAGTCTTGAGAATATCAAATCTAATTTCTTAAAGTGCTCCACTGCTGTCTGAGAAACTATTAAAATGTCATCTAGAAAAACACTGGCAGTGTTTCCTAACAATCCATCTAGAATAGTATTCATTAATCTCATGTAAGTTAAAGGTCTATTACATAACCCAAATGGCATTCTCTTGAACTCATACTGTCCTGTAGAAGTAGAAAATGCTGTGAACTCTCTTGAATCTTCATGCAACTCTATTTACCAAAAAGCTGATTTGATATCTATAGTACTAAAATATCTATTCTCAGTTCCCAAACTTCTCAACATGTCACCGATAATGGGTAATGGTAACCTATCACGAATGGTGTGCTTATTTAATTCCCTATAATCTATCACTGGGCGCATAGTACCATCTGACTTTGGCACCAAAATCAAAGAGAAGTTCCACTCACTTTTACTATGTTCAATAATATCCTGTGATAACATTTCAGTGATTAGTTTATCTACTATTGCTAATTTAGAGTGAGGAACTCTGTAGGCGGGTATGTAGATAGGTTGTGTTCCTGGTTTTGACTTAATATGATGTTTTAAAACAGTTGTTTTGCCTAAGGCGTCCCCCGGCAAAGCAATTGCTTTATTGTGTTTCACAAGCAAAGTAAGTAAACCTTCATCCAACTCAGGGCAATTAGTTGATTGTAATAATTCTTTATATCTATTTCTTAAGTCCATTCCTTCTTGAACTGAACAGATTGATGACGTTGGTAAATCTATCTCCTCACTATTCTCATTTAAAATCTTAATAGGTTTAGTACACACCTGAAAACATCCTATTTGTGTACCTTTCTTTAAAACTATCTCCTTATTCATAGTGTTAATTACTAGTACTTCTACTCTGTTCTTATTTGACTTATAAATCCCTGAGTCCCACTTCTTCTTCTCTCCTTCTTCTTACTTATAAAAGTAATTAAGTCAGCAAAGAAGGGTTGGAACTTTGAACCTTTCTTTGAGGAAGCTAATGTAGCATTATATTATCCATGGCTAAATTCCTACTTAAATGTTACTTCAGTTGATATTGAAATCCCATTCTCTTCCAACCTAAAATTTAACTTATTCAAATTGATACCCTTCCCATTGAAGGTAAATGGTTCATTATATGAAGTAGATATT
>NC_134778.1:25572807-25575307 GCF_046742065.1 Oratosquilla oratoria | reverse complement strand
AGTATGATAGCCTAGATAGAGTGAGAAATGAAGAGGTGAGGAGGAGAACAGGGTGGAAAGGGAGTTGGGAGATAGGGTTGATGAGAGAGTATTGGGATGGTTTGGACACATGGAAAGAATGAGTGAAGAAAGATTAGTAAAGGAGGTATGGAAGGCAGAGGTGGAAGGAGTGAACATGAGAGGGCGACCTGGGATGAGGTGGATGGATGGGGTAAAAGGGGCTTTGGGAAAGAGGGAACTGTCTGTTGAGGAAGGACGGGAGAGGACAGAAGATAGGGGTGAAAAAAAGGGAAGTGTTGTGTATGGATGATACTGTGATGTATGAAGGTGATGGGGTGGGGAAGGGGGGTGAGGGAGTATGTATGAGAAATAAATCGACGCAGCCCGGAGGGATTTCTCCCCGTCTTCTCCTTTTCTACAAGAGGAGACGGGGAGGTGGGGGGGGGGGGGTTGCCGAATTAATGAAGCTGTCCTACTGTGGATGTGCAATGCCTGCGACACTGCTTCTGACCCAGGGCAGTGGACAAGATGCAAGATGACCCGTCATCCAGGAGGTACCAAGATAAGAAGGAGGGAATAGGGTGGAAGCGAGTAGTGTATGTATGGGATGGAATGGGTGGGAGTGGTTTCTATACCTTTGTTTTTTGGCTACCTCCCGTGTAAGGGGGAAGAAAGCTTTTGGTATATGTATATGTGTGTACGTGCTAAGTTCTATCTTAGTCCTTTTTAAATCATTTACGTTTCTAATTGACACTTCCCTAGTTTGTAAATGTAAGATATTAGATCTATTTCCACATACAATAAAATTATCATATATGGACCGGAGTATCCTCGTGAAAGTTTATTACTTATGGTATGCATTTTGGCCATGACCAAATCTCATATTTTTAATTCTATTTTTGTTATTTTATGTTATTACTTCTTCATCTGTTGTGTATGATCTTGCATGTGTTCCCTAATTCATTTGTGTATGGCTTGAAATGTAAGCATCTATGTTATATACTGGTTTCGATTCTGCAATCAAAATTTTATATAGGAGAATTTTGTCTTTAACATGTATAGAAAAAAAATGTGGCATTTCACCTGTAGCTGTATTAATTTGGTTATTAAGTGCACATTTAACACAAGGAATCCAACTATCCTAAATTAAACTATGTGGGTTTATCAAACCTCTAAGACAATTAAGAATTTTCTTATTTAACCTTTCTAAAACTCCATTGCTCTGAGGATGATTCACTTGAATATTGATTTTTGTTTATCTTGAATAACCTACATAATTCTTCCAATATTTTATTATTAAATTCAGTGCCATTGTCTGCAACTAAGATCTTGTGAGACGTGAAATTACAGGTTATCTGATCATAGATTACTGAAGCAATTTTTCTGCTTTTTTATTTTGTATGGGTTGTAAGATACAGAATCTTGAAAGTTAATGTATAGCAACAAATATTTATATCCATTTTCATGCATAGGTAACTTCAATGTATCTAAGTGAACTCTTTCCCAAGGTTTCTGTGGTATAGGATAAAGGAGCATAGGATCAGGCTTAGGTGAATTTCTTTTTATCTCAGCTCATTTCAAGCAATTTTCAATATTCTCATAAATGTGTTTCTACATACCTGGCCAAAAGTACTTAAATTGTGCTTATCTATATATATTATCCTTTCCTGGGCGAGAACTACAATCAGTTTCATGAGGTAATTTCAGCTCCTCATGTGCAAGAGTTTGTGGAATTAACAATTTATTCACTGGGGCCCTAGAAATATCCTTCCTACGTACAATTGTTTTTCTATACAAAAGTTCATTGCTAAAATTAAATTCCTATATGTTATACCTTTGTGGTAGTTTTGAAGGAACACCTCGTAAGTTCATCAGATTCTGGACTACTTTTTCCCAAATCTTGTGTTTTCTTTGTTCCCTTATTATCATTTCTTTATCTAATGTTACTAATTCATTAATACTACAGATGAAATTGATCATACCTGATATAGGTTGGCTGATATTCCTAGAAAGTGCATCTGCTGCAATGTTCTTCCTTCCTGGAATATATTCAAAATTAACCTCGCAATACTGAAGTGTAGTAAACCACCTAGCTACAATTTACAATCGGCTTTGGTGTTGGTGTTTTCTTTCACCCTCCTTTTACTAGTGTTCATAACACAATAATATCTATTTGTTGCTCTAGGGTTAGCTCTTTGATATTGTTTTATTTTATGTCTGGAGGTTTTCCTCTTGTTTCTTTGTAAATACGAAAATTTGGCATTACTCTACAATTATGTATTCTATGTCCAACTCTTTTGTGATAAAACCAGAAAGGTGGGTTTTACATAATACTTATCATGACCCTCATATTTCCAGTTCCTACAAATAGTCTCATAATAACACTATTGTGCTTTTTGCACCCCCAGTTATTGCAATTAAAACATTCAAATATAGCGTTCCTTGAAGTACTTCTAAATATATGTTCAGATCCTGTTTCTGTAATCACTCCTAGAGTTCC
>NC_134778.1:25525307-25535307 GCF_046742065.1 Oratosquilla oratoria | reverse complement strand
CGTGACATTCTTCCGATGAATGGGGACAACTCCGCGACGCGCGGTCGCGAGAGTTGTAAATGTGCCTATTAGCCTTGCTGACCCTCGATCTTTCCGGATGAGCGAAAAAACCTCAGGAATCTTTCTTTTTCCTTGAGGGGAGGAAAACTCTCCGATGGAAGGATCTGAGAAGGCTGTGGCTAGATTTTGTACCAATTATGGCATGTACATATAAGTGTCGAATGTCTGTGCGATGTGTGGTGTGTATGTAGACGTGACTGTGTAAAAAAAAAACGATGTCTCCTTACCTCCCGGATCAGGGGACAAAAAGATACAGCAGCATTTGTTCTACACATATTCCTACAGCTCTGATTTTGCCTACGGCTCACGCTCACGCTACACTCCTACCAGCTCTGAAATGCCCTACGGCTCAACGCTAGCTCACGCTACACTCCTACAGCTCCTGAATCTGCCTACGGCTCACGCTAGCTGATACTACTCCTACAGCTCACGCTAGCTTGAAAAACTAGGCACACTCCTATCTTCTCCTCTGAGCTAAAAACCCTAGTCACCCTCTCTACAGCTCTTCTCTACTGAAGCACTGGAACAAACACTCCTATCTGGAACTTCTCTGGTTTCCGCTAACCTGATCCACGGCCGGAATTCCTTTCTCGGCTCGGCGGAACACGAACGAGGGTAAATATAATCCCTACCGTGCTAAACTGCTCACTCTAGCTCTCACTAGCTGAAACTGACTGGCTCGGGTTGGATCCAATTGCTGTGGACTCAGCACCTTGTGTTTCTATCTCTCTTCCTCAACCGTGAGTCCCTGTTCGACGCGCCAATGTCAGGGGGATACAAATTTCGTATATAACCTCGGTAATTATTGAGAATTGGGCGTGAAGAGGAAGAAAGAAACACCAAGGGTAACACTAACACAGTGGTTTTTTATTAGATCACACACAGAGCACTATCCTAACTGGAAACCAACGACATATATAAATAATAAGACCAACCAGCGTGATGTCTACAAGGACTACAATTAAAAAATATACTACACCACTCCTCGCTCTGCGTAGTCTCCTTCCAGACGGAAAATCCCCATTGATGTCCTGGTGTGGACGGGCGTACGTCTCCTCCTTGGTCTCCTTCTTGTGTCCTGCTCCTGCGTGTGGTTTCCTCCTTTCTGTTCCCGGGCCCTCCCTCCGCGTAGAACTGGGAGGGGAGGGGGGGTCCGCCCTCAACGGCAGGACGGCCGTAGTAGCGTGTCTCCTGGCAATGTCAGGGGGATACAAATTTCGTATATACTCGGTATTATTGAGAATTGGGCGTGAGAGAAAAGAAACACAAAGGCACACAACACGTGTTTTTATTTGGATAACACAGAGCACTATCCTATCTACAACTCCACACAAATAAAATATAAAATCACCAGCGTGATGTCTACAAGATTACAGGGACTATTAATAATAAACTACACCCACTCCTAGTCCTCCTTCCAGACGGGTCCCCCATTAGTGTCCTTGTAAGGACGGGCGCGCGTCTGCCTCCTTGTGTCCTCACAACCACTCTTTGTATCCTGCTCCTAGTGGTCTCCTTGTTCCCGGTGCTCTCCCTCCGTGGAAACTGGGAGGGGAGGGGCGGGGGTCCGTCATTCAACGGCAGACGGCCGTAGGGTGTGGTCTCCTGGTCCCTCGTGGTCTCCTTTTGTCCCGGCGCCCTCCCTCCGTTTTGCAAACTGGGAGGGGAGGGGGGGGGTATACCGCCTTCAACGGCAGGCGGCCGTTAAGGTGCTTTGTGTCCTACAACCGTCCTGGTGCCCTCTTATACATCCGGGAGGGTGAGGGAGAGTGGGTGGGCATGGATCTGCGCATGGCGCACAGCAGATACCTCGTAGGGACAGTTGGGCAACACTGGAAGCCAACTATGACCTCACGCCACCTTCGACCGGGTCCAGGTATGTGCTGGGTCACCAACCACCACCAAAGGCCTCGTCTCGCCAAATCACGTGATCAGTGGATGATGAGGCGTCGCGCCAGACAGCCTTCCAAGTCCTCGTCACGTGACCCACGTGGACATTCATCGCCAATTGCTTGTGGACCTGACACCTTGTGTATTATCTATCTCTCTTCCTCAACCGAGTCCCTCGTTCGGGCGCCAATGTCAGGGGGATACAAAAATTTTCGTATATACTCGGTATTATTGAGAATTGGGCGTGATGAGAAAGAAGAAACACCAATGTAACACTAACCACGTGGTTTTTTAGTTAGATTCACACACAGAGCACTATCCTAACTGGAACCAACACATTATAATAAATTAATAAACCACCAGCGTGATTGTCTACAAGAACTACAATTAAAAAATATACCTACACCACTCCTCGCTCTGCGCTAGTCCTCCTTCCAGACGAATCCCCATTGATGTCCTGGTGTGGGACCGGGCGTACGTCTCCTCCTTGGTCTCCTTCCTTGTGTCCTGCTCCTTCGTGGTCTCACTTCTGTCCCGGGGCCCTCCACTCCGTGGAACTGGGAGGGGAGGGGTGGTCGCGCCCTCATTCGGCACGACGGCCCGTAGTAGCGTGTCTCCTGGTCCCTCGTGGACTCCTTTTCGTCCCGGCGCCCTGCCCTCCGTGGACACCTGGCGAGGGGAGGAGGGGGGGGGCGGTCCGCCCTCAACGGCAGGCGGCCGTAAGGTTGTGCGAACCCTTGTGTGCACTTCCGATCCTGGTGCCCCTCTTATACATCCGGGAGGGTGAGGGAGAGTGGGTGGGTGGGTATGGCTGTGCGCATGCGCACAGGCAAGATACCTCGTAGGGACAGTTGGCAACACTGAACCCAAGATGACCTCACGCCACCCTTCGACCGGGTCAGGGTGTTGCTGAGGTCACTACCACCACCAAGCCTCGTTTCGGCCAAAATCACGTTGATCCAGTGGATGATGAGGGCGTCGCGCCGACAGCCTTCCAAGTCTCCGTTCACGTGACCCACCGTGACCACATACATACATACATTCATACATACATTACATATATGCATACATATTCACATACACACATTCATACATACATTACAAAATTCATACATAACATACATACATACATACATACATACATACATACATACATAGCATACATACATACAAAGTATACATACATACATAAATATATACATACACACATAACATACATAAATACATAAAATGCATCACACAATACAAAACATACATGCATAGTATAACTACATACATATTTACATACATACATACATACATACATGCATGCATACATGCCATACATTACATACAAACATACATACCTTACATACATTACATAAACATACATACATACATACATACATCATCATACCCTACATACATCATACATTACATACATATATACATACAATACATACATACATACATATAGTATAGCATACAAACATACATACATACATATTATACCATACATACATACCTCCATACATTACATACATACATACATACATTACATACAATACATCATACATACAGTACATACATACGCTACCTATGACATACATACATACCCAAACATACATACATACATACATACATACAATACATACATACATACATACATTACCATACATTAACATTACACTACATAACATACATACATACATACACTACATTACGTTACGAGGCTACGTACCTACCAACTCCTTACTCCCTACCTACCTACCTACCTACCTACCTTACCTACTTACATACATAACATACATTACAATAACATACCAGTACATACATACATTACATACATACATACATACATACATACACACACACATACCGTACATACATAACATACACCATATCCATGAATGCATACATCACATACACAACATACGTACATACATACATGCATTCATGCATACATACAGTACATAAACTCATACATACATACATACATACATACATACATACTACATACATACATACATACCATACATATATATATACATATATACATACAAACACACCATACGTACAGTACGATACATATATACATACCATACATAACATACATTATTTATAAAGTACCTATACATACATACATACAATACATATTAAACATTCATTCATTCATAAAAGTACATACCATACATCATGCATACATATATACATACATACATACATACATACATACATAACATACATACATAGATACATACATACATTACATACAATACATACATAAAGATACCATATCATACATACATTTACATACATACATATATACATACATACATACCATACATACTACATACATACACATATGCATACATAACATATATACATACATACATACATACATTACTCATACATACATACATACATAACATAGCAACATACATACATACATACATACATACATACATACATATATACATACATACATGACATACATACATACATTACGTACCTACATAATATACATACATACAGTGCTATATATAACATCACATACATACATACATACATACGTACGTACATACATACATACATAGATCACATTGCATACATAACTATAACATACATACAAACATAATATACATATAGAATTAAAATAATGAGTGCATACATACCATAGTATACATACGTACATGGCAATCATATATACATCAGATAATACATACATACATACATACATACATACATACATTACCATACACACATACATTACATACAAACATACATACATACAAAATATACATACATACATACCATATAATACATACATACATATATACTTCATATACATATATACCTCACATACATGCATACATGCTTGCATACATACATACACACTATACACACATACTAATACATGACATACACAGCATACATTACATACATACACTCATACATACATACATACATACATACATACATACATACATACATACATACATACATACATACATACATTAACATACATAACATATATACAACAAATACATACATAACATACATACTTTTCATACATACATACATACACACACACATACATACATTACATACATACATACATACATACATACATAGCATACATACATACAGTACATACAGTACATACGATACATACATACATACCTACATACATACATACATACATACATACAAACTTACATACATTACCATACCATCACTATATATACATAAATACATACATACATATACACATTCACACACATAACACACATACACACATACACTCTTACATACTTACCATACTAGCATACATGCATACAATGCATACATGCATACATGCATAACATGCGTACATGCATTACATGCATACATGCATACATACATAACACATATAACATACGATACAAACATACATACATACATACATACATACATACATACATACATATATACATACATACAGACGTACATACATACATATATGCATTTTAATATATAACGATTGACACATACATGCGAACATTAATAATACATATACATAAAAGAAATGCCTACATTACATTCTTGCCAGAAATCGTACATCCATGCAAAAAACTGATTGAAAAGCTTCGACGATTTGTTTGCGGTGATAATGAATGGACAGATATGACACCATGTTGTTCAATATATCAAACATTTCTGATTGAAGGAATAGAACTGAAGGCATATGAACAGCTTCCTGGTCAGTTTTTATCTAGCCTTTCAAACACACTTCCCGCCTTGTCTCTTTCTATTCAATTTCTCTTTTGTCCGCTATCACTAATCTCCGCCTATTCCTGTTTCTGGCTCTGACGGAGGAAGCCCCCGAATAATGTCACTGGGATTTCCTGTTAGCGACCTCTACTCCTATCCATCCATGCCTTATTCCTAGATTTGACTAACAGCTCTAAGGCAATTGTTGTTTTATTGATATTAATTCTTGTCCTCCCAGTCCTATGTGTTCTCGATAATGTTACCACGTCCAGATGTATTTCTCGACCAAATCCGTTATGGGTGGGGGGCCTTCATTATCTTTAAGATGTTATCTTTTTTTCAGTTTGCTCCCATTTTTGCTACTCCCTCGTAAAGCCCCCACCAATTACCACAAAGAAAGCCACCAAGTTTCGGTGATAAATTTTGAGTGCACTGGGCCAATTTCCAACGTCACTTAAGTTCATACTTGTTGGGCAAATAGTCTTTTCTATAATTTTCATCCTCTAAATAAATACGTCTAGACAATAACATTTACAATGTTTTTAAAACAAACCATCCACCACACTATGAAAACACACACACCACACACACCACACACACAAGTCACACCCACACACGCACACACACACACACACCACACACACACACACACACACACACACACACACACAACCACACACACACACACACACACACACACACACACACTCACACTCACACTCACACTCCAGAGGGAGAGGGAGAGAGACAGAGGATGAAGTGAGAGAGAGAGAGAGGACGTGAGAGAGAGAGGAGAGAGAGAGAGAGAGAATAAGAGTAGGAGAAAGGGAGAATAATATATATATTATAATAAAGTATATATATATATAGTATATATATATATTTACATATATACTATGTATATATATATATACAACATATAATATGTATATATATGTAAAATTTATATATATTTATTTATTACTTATAGATTTACATACATATTATATATGTATTATAGTATTTTTAATAAATATATATATATATATGATGTCTATATATATATATAGTATATTATATAATACATAGTATATATTATATATAGGATATATATATTTGTAGTATATATAAATATAACGGGAGACAGAGAGAGAGAGTGACGAAGAGAGATGGAGAGGACGTGAGAGAGAGGGACGAGCGAGGAGGTGACGTGAGGAGGAGGGTGAGAGAGAGACGAAGAGAGGCTAGAGAGAGGAGAGAAGAGAAAGGTGTGGGAAAGGCCATCGCCAAGTTCTTCAAAATTGGTTTTTACGTGATGGATTCATTCCCCAATGGGAAGGGTGGAGAACAATTTTCTTAGGTGAATTAAGAAAAAGCTGTTTAAACTGAAAATTGCCTCTAAGGATTCGACACTAATGTAAATTTTTCTTATTTGGGAAGAAAAAAAAGGAGGCGCGGCCTAGCATCCACAAGTAATCTACTTATCTTTTGGATTGCAATGGATACTAGGCTGATCCTCAGTCTTCTTTTCATACCATCACCCTGTTTGGAATCAGGTCTACCCCATGGGATTTGGCTTAAACTTCTCTAATACATTAACAAGGTAACTCAAAAAGCTTTGACGTTGGTTTTATAATTAAAAATCTCAGTAGATAAATTTTGCAAAAAGCACTATGGATTTAGTATATATAGTATAATATATATATATATAGTATATATATATAGTATATATATATATATTTACACATTTGTAATATACATATATATAAATGTATATTATACATGTGTGTGTGTGTGTGTGTTAGTGTGTGTGTGTGTGTGTGTGGTGTGTGTGTGTGTGTGTGTGTGTGTGTGTGTGTGTGTGTGGAGGTCTGTGTGTTGCTGATGGTGTGTGTGTGTGTGTGTGTGTTGGTGTGTGTGTGTGTGTGTGTGTGTGTGTGTGTGTGAGTGTGTGTGTGTGTGGTACAACACTGAATGGGTCCCAGAGGCTTTTTGAGTTACCATTTTTACAAGCCACATGGTACTTTAATTCTAAGCCATCAAAGGCCAGCATGCTGAAATTAAAATTACCACATTTCAATTTCTGCATGCCTGGACCTTTGATGGCTTTAGAATTAAAGTGCAAATTGTGTTGTTGTTAATATATATATATATTATATATATATATATATATATACTATATATATCATATATACTTATATATATATATATATAATATACTGATTATATTTGAGGAAGAGAGAGGAAACGGAAACTCGAGAAGAGCTTTTGAGTTTTTTATATTACCGACGTTTCGACACTTTCGTCTTGTTTTCAAGGTATGTACATCCAAGTGGATAGACACACAGCTATATATATTTCCGCGCGAATTATTGACTCCTATCTCCCTCTTTTCTCTCTTTCCAATCGTTGATGGCTAGTTTCGTTGCGGCTCGCGGCGAGACCATGTAATGAATCCCTCCTCTGTTGTTATTTCGAATTATTTTTACTAATAGTTCTGCAGCTTCTTCTAGTAACTTTTCTCATTTTCCTCTGTCCGAGACCTTGGTGTAGTATACTTCTGTGTTACCAAACACTGGACAAAAAGATAGGAAAGATAATAAACAGATAAAACAACAAAATTTAGAAATGAAAATAGCATAGTATACAAAAAATCCCATGATAAACGGAAAAATGTGAAAACGTCCATACATACGGAGAGACTGGACAAAGGAATCACAAAGCGGACACAGCAACAACACAAAAAGCGACATTAGAAGCACGACAGAACCAGGCTAAACTCACTTGTGACACCCATAGACAAAACCAGGACACTTGCCCAAGATTGGGAATACAACACAGAAAGTATTACACCAAAGGGGGTCTCGACAAGAAAAATGAGGAATAAAGTTATAGAAGCTGCAAGAAATTAGTATGTAAAATAGATTCGAATAACAACAGAGGCAGGATTCCATTACATGGTCCCTCGCCTCAGCCGCTAACACTAGCCTATCAACGATTGGAACGAGAAGAAAAAAAGAGGGCGGAGTCAATAATTTCGCGCGGAATAATATATAGCTTGTGTGTCTATCCACTTGATGTAATAACCTTTGAAAAATGACGAAAGTGTCGGAAAACGTCAGGTAATAAAACTCAAAAGCTTTCTCGAGTTTCCGTTTCCTCTCTTTCACTCAAATTTGTCACGATGAATAATCTTCTCTATATATATATATATTCATTTTTTTATATGAATATATAAATATTTATGTATATATATTTTTTTTTGTAAATGACTATCGAAATGTATACGTAAACTTACTAGAGGGAAATTTCAGTAACATATTGTAAATCACACAGAAAACACACCGTTGAGGGGGAAGTGAATTTTGTTTTGCAATATTTTTCATATTTCGATAGTCAAGGAGAGTACAAGATAGGCTAAGTTGTCTAGAAGATAAATATGTAATCCCTCTGTGACCAGGGGGTACATATAGCCTACGTTGACTGGGCTCATGTGCTGGGTCAGGAGGAAAATAATTGCAGACAAGGAGATTTACCGCAAAATGTGAATAATATCAATGACCATTGTTCTTTGCAGATGTTAAACCTGGACCATTGGTTTGATCGGGGTGAATTCAAAAATTTTTCTCCTGGGAAACTATTACACTTGAACACAAATTTGGCATTATCCTCATCAATCCGGTGGTTATGATGAATAAGAAGGATTGTAAAAAACAGTCGAAATTTACTGGGCATAATCTAATCAAATCTTTTTGTTCGACCAATCTAGTGCTCGAACATAAGCGATCCACTAAATATGCCCAAGATAAAAAAAATTCTGGTTTGCCATCTTGTTGGGCCTGATATCCATCGGATTGATCGGGGATATAAAGCCAAACTAGTGTTTAAGTCTAGCTGTGGTTTCAGCAGGAAGGTAATCAAATCCGTCCTTCATCGAAGAATGTTATTTTATTCGAATTGCTAACATTCTCCCAAATGACAATGGTCTTCTGGACATATTTCACGTTGGCGGTGTGAGGTCTCTTTGTCTAACAAGTATCTTACTCCTGACCCCACACATGGACCCCTGATCAGGGTCAGCTTGAGCTATATGTAGGCTATGATACAAAGTTTTTGTATATGCCCCCCGTTGACAGAGGAGTATATATTCCTCAACCATTTCGAAGTGGGCAGGAATTGCCAATTGTTTTTCACACATTTCTAATCATTCCGACAATGGAGTTTTCTCTGTATGGTTATAGGTAATGGCACATGTATAAATATATGCATGTGTATATACATACGTAAATGCATATGTTAATGCGTTTGTTTAGTGTATATGTTAAATTCATGTGTTTAA
>NC_134778.1:25517260-25519807 GCF_046742065.1 Oratosquilla oratoria | reverse complement strand
ATAATTGATCGTGTTTACCACAACGCTAATACTCCAAAGCTTCTAATGCCCAAGTCCACGCTCCGTAGCCTTCTCCATTGTTGCACTACAGAAGCATCCTTCATCTGTCCCCGCAGTGTGAAATATCAACAAATAGACGGCATCGCTATGGGTTTCGCCACCTGTTGTCCTGTTTGCAAATTTCTTTAAGGGTTGCAATTGAAGAAGAAGTGTTTAGCAAATTTGAAAAAACCTTAAATTTATTGGCCGTTACATTGACGACATCTTCATAAAGACTACACACAATGAAGATATAATATTACTTAAGAACTACCCTCCAAGATGCCTCCGGTTTAACCTTAACAATAGAAAATAGCGTATAAGGATCCATGCCATTCCTTGACATTTTCGTTAAACAACAACAGGAAAAATTCGATACAGACTATGTTAAACCTACAAACACAGGCCAGTGCATGAACGGAAAAAGTGGAAATGTCCACAAAGGAACATAAATTCCACCATCAGTTCCTATATACGTAGAGCTCTTACTCACTGCAGCACATGAACAAAAGTTCACACAGAAATAGTAAGATCCACACAAGTACTTTTAAACAAAGGATTCAACAGAAAAGATATTGAGACTATCACTAAAAGAATTATTGACCGATGGTACCACACCCAGCAAGATACTACAGAGAAAAAAAGAAGACATTAAAATATACTATCGATGCCTTTTTCTCCATGGCATACAAAGAAGATGAAAGAATGTTAAAACAAATAATAAAAAGAAATGTCAAACTCACAAATCCCGATAAGAGAATAAACGTAGTAATATATTATAAAAGCCAGAAAACCAGCCACCTGTTACTACGAAATAGCCCAATCATAATTAAAGAGCCAACTCAACAATCGCATGTCATCTGTAGGTTCACTTGCAATCGAGGGAACTGTGCAACCCTCCCTTCCACCTATGTTGGCATGACGACTATGAAGTTGAGCAGACGTCTTAGATACCACCTTTCGTCTGGAGCCCCAAGAACCTACTTAAGCCAGGAACATCACGAGAACATAACGAGACAAATGCTCACAGAGAACACAGAGATCATCGCAACATGCCCGGACACACGCCGCCTCCCCATACTTGGAAGCCTTAGATATTAAAAAATTAGACCCTAATATCAACTTACAATCATCAGACCTGCAAGCACTACCAAGCATTAGAAGGAACACAGCCCCTAGTACCAGCCAATCTGAGACTAGGTGAAACGAGACAGATGATCACAAGCACGCCTTAAATACCGGCCAGATCACCACAAATTATATATATATATATATACATAGATATATATATATATATATATATATATATATATATGTATATATATAATGTATATATATGTATATATATATATATTTATATATATATATATATATATATATATATATATATATGATATATGCATATATATATATATATATATATATATATATTCATATATATATATAGAGAGAGAGATATATATATGTACACACATGTATATATATATATATGTATTTATATATGTATATCTATATATATATATATATATATATACATATGTATACATGACACACAGGAAACCCACAGTCGGAGAAAATAAACTTCCAATAAAGAAGAATCCTATATTTCGGCTATCAACTGTAGCCCTCTTCAGGAAAGTACATAAGACAGAGGAACAGAGGGGACGTATAAGATACAGAAGAGAGAGGAATGTGAACAGATGGCATCACTCAGGCGAGGGGCAAAAATGGGTGGCGGAAGAGGGAGAGGGCGAGGTGCGCGGGGGTTGTAAGCTCCGTACCAGCCTGCTAACCGCCGTGCGTGAAATAATGTCAGGAGTCCACTGCCCTTTACATATATTAATATTGGGGCATTCCTCAATTAATGCTGATTCAACTGTTTTTCTTCTGAAACCGCAGTGGGACTTGAACACTAATCTGGCCTTATTTTTGACATGAAGAAATACAGCCGAATTTTCTTGCCCATACCTAATTGACCTTTTATGTTCTGCCAATCTAGTGTTCAAGTCTCTCCCGGTTTGACCCAAGTAAACCAAATCACAATCTTGGCAGGGCAAACAACAAACACCAGGTGACTCTACTTCCTTCGATTTTTGTTGAACGTTCACAATTTGCTTACGATCGGTGTTAGGATAGTGATAGGCAATAGTGAGACACTCATGAGGAAACAACTTGGTATAAGAACTGATGGTATTACTGGATGGAATTTTTAGGATATCCTTAAAGGAGCGGTGATAACTTGAGGGGACGGAAGTTTTAAAATTGTTGGCACTAGCCTTACTGAGGGCTTGGTCCAGAAACCAGGGTGGATATATCAACTTCTTAAGTTGACATTTGATCACCTCGATTTCATGGTCCAGAAATTGAGGGCTGCAGATCCTGAAAGCCCCCAAGAAAAGGCCAGAGGCAACACTTTTCTTAACATTGTCAGGGTGATTACTAAAAAAGTGTATGGGCTTTCGGTACACTGTAAAAAATAAATTATCATCAATTCTTCTTATCAAAATG
>NC_134778.1:25499760-25504760 GCF_046742065.1 Oratosquilla oratoria | reverse complement strand
GCCAACAATTTTAAAACTTCCGTCCCCTCAAGTTATCACCGCTCCTTTAAGGATATCCTAAAAATTCCATCCAGTAATACCATCAGTTCTTATACCAAGTTGTTTCCTCATGAGTGTCTCACTATTGCCTATCACTATCCTAACACCGATCGTAAGCAAATTGTGAACGTTCAACAAAAATCGAAGGAAGTAGAGTCACCTGGTGTTTGTTGTTTGCCCTGCCAAGATTGTGATTTGGTTTACTTGGGTCAAACCGGGAGAGACTTGAACACTAGATTGGCAGAACATAAAAGGTCAATTAGGTATGGGCAAGAAAATTCGGCTGTATTTCTTCATGTCAAAAATAAGGCCAGATTAGTGTTCAAGTCCCACTGCGGTTTCAGAAGAAAAACAGTTGAATCAGCATTAATTGAGGAATGCCCCAATATTAATATATGTAAAGGGCAGTGGACTCCTGACATTATTTCACGCACGGCGGTTAGCAGGCTGGTACGGAGCTTACAACCCCCCCTCACCTCACCCTCTCCCTCTTCCGCCACCCCATTTTGCCCCTCGCCTGAGTGATGCCATCTGTTCACATTCCTTCTCTCTTCTGTAGCTTATAAGTCCCCTCTGTTCCTCTGTCTTATGTACTTTCCTGAAGAGGGCTACAGTTGATAGCCGAAATATAGGATTCTTCTTTATTCGAAGTTTATTTTCTCCGACTGTGGGTTTCCTGTGTGTCATGTATATATATGTATATATATATATATAGATATACATATATAAATACATATATATATATATATATATATATGTATATACATATGTGTGTACATATATCTCTCTCTCTCTCTCTATATATATATATATATATATGTATATATATATATATATATGTACATATATATATATATATATATATATACATATATATATATATATATTTATATATATACATATATATACATTATATATATACATATATATATATATATATTATATATTATATATATATATATATATATATATTTGTGGTGATCTGGCCGGTATTTAAGGCGTGCTTGTGATCATCTGTCTCGTTTCTCCTAGTCTCAGATTGGCTGGTACTAGGGGCTGTGTTCCTTCTAATGCTTGGTAGTGCTTGCAGGTCTGATGATTGTAAGTAGATATTAGGGTCTAATTTTTTAATATCTAAGGCTTCAAGTATGGGGAGGCGGCGTGTGTCCGGGCATGTTGCGATGATCTCTGTGTTCTCTGTGAGCATTTGTCTCGTTATGTTCTCGTGATGTTCCTGGCTTAAGTAGGTTCTTGGGGCTCCAGACAGGTGGTAACTAAGACGTCTGCTCAACTTCATAGTCGTCATGCCAACATAGGTGGATGGGAGGGTTGCACAGTTCCCTCGATTGCAAGTGAACCTATAGATGACATGCGATTGTTGAGTTGGCTCTTTAATTATGATTGGGCTATTTCGTAGTAACAGGTGGCTGGTTTTCTGGCTTTTATAATATATTACTACGTTTATTCTCTTATCGGGATTTGTGAGTTTGACATTTCTTTTTATTATTTGTTTTAACATTCTTTCATCTTCTTTGTATGCCATGGAGAAAAAGGATCGATAGTATATTTTAATGTCTTCTTTTTTCTCTGTAGTATCTTGCTGGGTGTGGTACCATCGGTCAATAATTCTTTTAGTGATAGTCTCAATATCTTTTCTGTTGAATCCTTTGTTTAAAAGTACTTGTGTGGATCTTACTATTTCTGTGTGAACTTTTGTTCATGTACTGCAGTGAGTAAGAGCTCTACGTATATAGGAACTGATGGTGGAATTTATGTTCCTTTGTGGACATTCACTTTTTCCGTTCATGCACTGGCCTGTGTTTGTAGGTTTAACATAGTCTGTATCGAATTTTTCCTGTTGTTGTTTAACGAAAATGTCAAGGAATGGCATGGATCCTTATACGCTATTTTCTATTGTTAAGGTTAAACCGGAGGCATCTTGGAGGTAGTTCTTAAGTAATATTATATCTTCATTGTGTGTAGTCTTTATGAAGATGTCGTCAATGTAACGGCAATAAATTTAAGGTTTTTCAAATTTGCTGAACATTTCTTCTTCAATGCAACCCTTAAAGAAATTTGCAAACAGGACAACAGGTGGCGAACCCATAGCGATGCCGTCTATTTGTTGATATTTCACACCGCGGGGGCAGATGAAGGGTGCCTCTGTAGTGCAACAATGGAGAAGGCTACGGAGTGTGGACTTGGGCATTAGAAGCTTTGGAGTATTAGCGTTGTGGTAAACACGATCAATTATATAGTTGATGAATTGGAACTGAAGTGAATAACGATTCTACGTCAAGAAAAGCTATGGTTCCTATTGCATTGTTTGTTTTAAGGATGTCCAAGAAGTCAGTAGCTGAATACAGGCTGTAGGTTGCAGGGACGTATAGAGTTAGAATGGTACACAATTGTTTCGCGATGCCGTAGGTTGGAGTTGGAATTTGTGAGATAATAGGTCTGAGCTTATTTCCTGGTTTGTGGGTTTTTATGTTGCCATAGCAGTATCCCATACTGTAGTCTTCGGATAGCTTGTTAAACTTGATGGAAGTATTTGCAGCATTATTGATGATAATGAGATTGTTTAATTTCTTTTTTAGGGATTCCGTGGGGCCTTTTGATATCTTCTTGAACTTAGTTTCATCGCTGAGAATAGTGTCCATTTTGTCCAAGTACTCGGAGGTGTTCATGGCAGCAAAACCGTTAAAGAAAGACCCGGACATTGCAATTGGGAAATCTGATAAACCGCCGCTTACGTCCTCATGAACACCTCTGAGTACTTGGACAAAATAAACATCATTCTCAGCGATGAAACTAAGTTCAAGAAGACATCAAAAGACCCCACGGAATCCCCCCCCAAAAAAAATAATAATAAAATAAACAAGCTCATTACCATCAATAATGCTGCCGATACTACCATCAAGTTTAACAAGCGCTCTGCTTCGTTAGTTTACTTTTCCTATTGGTTACTTACGCATTTGTGAACACACGTTCCTAGTGTTTTTATTGCATATATATATATATATATATGTATATATATATGTATATATATATGTATATATATATATATATATATGTGTGTGTGTGTGTGTGTGTGTGTGTGTGTGTGTGTGTGTGTGTGTGTGTGTGTGTGTGTGTGTGTGTGTGTGTGTGTGTGTGTGTGTGTGTGTGTGTGTGTGTGTGTTTGTGTGTTTGTGTGTGTGTGTGTGTGTGTGTACATTTAGAGTTATGTAGATAGGATATTCACTCTAATGCATATTTTGTTGTATGTAATGGCTTGTTCATTGTTTATCATTTTATTCAAGGTATTTTCCTTAACCATAGAAATGTCTTAGACTCCCTTGAGAATAATGTTATAACTCTACCGTAGTTACTCATCATTGCCACATCCATATTTCGGCTCGTTCGAGCCTTCTTCAGTGGCGTTGATGTTTATCTTTTCGGTCGTTGGTGTGTTCCTTTACTCTATAGTAGTTAGGAAAAAAACGATTCTGTCTGTTCATCCTATCTCCTGAGTGCCTGGGACAAGGGCTCGCTCGGCCAATGCCCTACTTGGCTGGGCCAGTCTCTTGTCGTGACTTCTGATTGGTCCGCGACAACGCGTCGCATGCTAAGGAGAGCCCGCAGAGCATGTGGTTGGATATTGAGTTAAGGGGATAATTATTTGATATATATAATGCCTCTATTATGGGAAAGCGTCTTGCACTATTACACGAATCCAGAGTCTCTGTGCAATTTTCGAGTATTCATCTCGTAAGGATTTCTCTCATACATTGCATTTGTCTTAAGTGGTTCTTTGGTGCTCCAGTAGAAAGGCAGTAAAAAAGCCTTCGAAACAACATCATGGAAGTCATGCCAGTGTAGGATGATGAGAGAATTTCACACTTCCCTCTAATGCAATTAAACCTATATATGACATGTGATTTTTTTAAGTGGGTAGCTCTGGTAGTTGGTCCAAAATATTGTGATCGGTGCCGTTCTTTTTGGTTGACAAGATTGCCAAAGTGCTCTGCCCATCTGTGATTTTTTTCTTTTTCAGAAGAACACCGTCTGAAGATCACAATAGTGTGATGTTCGAGACCTTAGCTAGCTAACTTGTTTTTGCTGCCGAGACACTATCTAGTGAATACCTCTTATGGAGTTTATTACAACCTGTGAACTTTATTACTTCCTGTGAAGTTTCTATCTTCGAATAGTGACACGTGATTGTGTTGTGTTTCTTGTAATTGCATACGTAGTGTGTTATACAATGTGGGTGTTCTGGGGTGACAATTCTTCATGCTCCCTCCCCCTTTTTATGGGGAGTACTCAAAGGCAATGGGAAATAGAGCGTAATGGGGATAACAGAGTAGGGCGAAGAAAATTATGTAGAGCAATATGTCAATGTAGGACTAGATATAGCTTTAGGATATAATATCAGTAGAGAACAAAATACGACATTAGGATGTAATGTCAATGAAGGACAACATATCATGATGGGATGTAATGATAGTGGGAGACAGTATATCACGGTAGAATGTAATGTCAGTTGAGTACAGTATAATATTTTAGGAATTGATGCCGGACAGAATGTCAACGAATGACGGTGGCCGGTGTGGGACGCGGTGACGGAGGGGGACAAGGTGTTCATGAGAGACCGGGTGACCGTGAGGGACCAGATGTCCGTGATGGAGAAAATGTCAATGAGGCACTGAATATCAATGTAGGACCAAATGTGAATATAGATCAAGGTGATAAATAACAAATTTAAGATATAACGCATGATGTTGAAAATCAAATCATGTAAAAAAGAAATAATAATGAGTTTCTTAAAACCGTGTACTTTAATGCACGTAGAATTAGGAACAAATTCCAAGAAATCGGGGCGTATGTCATGAGCGAAAATCTTGATATTATAGGAATAACCTAGACATAGTTAAATATTATAGAGATTGAAGCTGAATATTGTGGGCTTTAAACACTTT
>NC_134778.1:25454760-25462260 GCF_046742065.1 Oratosquilla oratoria | reverse complement strand
TATGTATGTATGTATGTATGTATGTATGTATGTATGTATGTATGTATGTATGTATGTATGTATGTATGTATGTATGTATGTATGTATGTATGTATGTATGTATGTATGTATGTATGTATGTATGTATGTATGGATGGATGGATGGATGGATGGATGGATGTATGTGGTGGATGGTTTGACGACGGCAAAATCACCACTGATTGATATTCATTGGTACTAGACAGTGATACTACAGTAGTTTCTATCATCTCATCGTGCGTGGGGCCCCTTCTCGAGCAATAAAAATCTTCTCGAGCCATAAACACCATTTCTGTCTTGCTGAGGTCGCCTTTCTTAATGGATAGCATGACCTCTACTGACCTGTAATAAATCGAGTCCTGTCTGAGGAAGGCAAGGGTGCATACGAAGAGACATGTGTCCCATTGGCCAGTATAGTAAAACAGAAAGAATCATAGCCAATCTTATTTGGTTGTAGGAGGAGCCAATCTCGTCCAGAGGTTTTCTCTTGGCCAACAGCAACAAAGTCACATCAGTTTCTAAGCTATTATCACAGAGTCAAGTTTAGTTTTAAAGAAGTGAGGTAGCTCTCTATTTGAAGTCTACAAAGTCTTGAGTGTCAGAAGTCAAGACTGGCCCCGGAGTATCATATAGGTCTCTTATAGTCCAGCTTTCATTCCTTACACATTAATTCACAATCTATTTTAAATTTGAATTAATAACAAAACAAATAAAAGTCAAAGATAGGAAAAATTAGTCTCATCCAACACCACTATTTTTGTGATATGAGATACTCCCGTTCGTGTTTCCCTGGTCTAACCATTTTGGCCAGCTACCACTAACATCTTTACATACGTAATCAAGGAGCACAATATGTATCTATGTATATATATGTATGTATGTATGTATGTATGTATGTATGCATGTATGTATGTATGTATGTACGTATGTATGTATGTATGTATGTATGTATGTATGTATGTATGTATGTATGTATGTATGTATGTATGTATGTATGTATGTATGTATGTATGTATGTATGTATGTATGTATGTATGCATGTATGTATTTATGCATGTATGCATGTATGTATGTATGTATGTATGTATGCATGCATGTGTGTATGAATGTATGCATGGATGTATATATGTATATTATGAATGTATGCATGTATATACGTATGTATGTATGTATGTATGTATGTATGTATGTATGTATGTATGTATGTATGTATGTATGTATGTATGTATGTATGTATGTATGTATGTATGTATGTATGCATGTATGTATTTATGCATGTATGCATGTATGTATGTATGTATGTATGCATGGTGCGAGGAACGCAACACACCCCACCCCTTCGCCAGCAGCACCGACGCACCGGACACCACCAATCTCCCTTCCTATTTTTTGTCACACACACACATATAAACCTGCATACATACATACATACATACATACATACATACATACATACATACATACATACATACATACATACATACATACATACATACATACATACATACATACATACATACATACATACATCCATACACACATATATGCATACATACATTATATATATATATATATATATATGTATATATACATATATATATATATATGTATATATATATAATATATATATGTGTATATGTGTATATATGTATATATATATGTATATATATATACATATATACATATATATATATATATATATATATAAATTTATATACATATACATATACCAAAGGCTTTTTCCCCCTTTACACGGGGGATAGCCATAAAGAAAGAAAAAGGCAAAGAAACCACTCCCACCCATTCTATCCCCTACACATTCTACTCCCCTCCACCCTACCCCTCCATCTCATCTTGGCACCTCCTGGATGACGGGTCATCCCAACTTCCTGTCCACTCTCATAACGTACAAAAATAAATTCCTCCCCTTGTTTGCCAACTCGTCCGACACTTCATGGTGGAACCAACCCCCCTCCCTACTTCTACTTGAGTAAGTAGATATTTTTCCGTTCTTAGTGCCACCTAAGAGAAAACGGTTTCCACATATCTTATTTCATCCATGAACGTGTCCAAACACCATTCTGACTCGACAGATAGACCCTGTACACGGAGACGCTCTGCTCTTAATTGACATACACAAGACATGACCATTCCTTCTTCTAGCAGCTCTTTATAAGGTGCACCTGCGTTTCATAACACCATGATCACACAAAACCTTAGCACAGTCATCAAAGATGAGACATTACCCCTGATTAACGGCAAGAATATTCCAGTACATAATTTCATCGCCGATGTTGAATCAGAGATAATACGAGGAAACGCCATCGATGACAAAATGAAGATATACATTTTAACATTCGAAATAGATAAGAATAAGACACTAGGTGATTACGTCATTCAATCTAACGTATTCGAGGAAACTTATTCCTACGAGGATTTCGTAGCGCAAATCAAAAATTCATTTGCTGCAGTTGAGCTACTTGGAGCACTGTCCACCCTATACTCTCTATCAAAAGAAGAAAAAAAAAAAAACATGATCCCCACACTACAAATAAGAAGGTAGTGAAAATAGCTTCAACATTAAAAAGTGAGTTGTGCGAAAGCCTCAAAATATCAACCTGGGTCGAAAACGACAATATTTCACTTAAAAACGTTGTCTCCCTCATGGGATATGTCCGCCTTCTCTCTCAGTTACACCCAGGTACACTCCAGAAAGCTAGTACTCTTGCATTCACACCGGGTGACATGCTAAGCTTATTTTCAAGAAAACTCTTTGACAAAGACAAAACTATCACTCAAATCAGAGCCAGTCAACACCCATCACGTTAAATCACACCGTAGCCCGCGTCACAAAGCCAACCTTACATAACACGAGGTCAAGACAAATATCTCGCACACAGCACAAATCACGCCATCGCTCCCTCTCAAGAAGACAAAAGTTTTATGCATACCGCCAAAAACCGGATCACCTAGAGAGTATATGTTACCATGAATACCCAACCCAACAAGCACTGTAATATTCACGGTACGTGTTTTCACACATCCGACCGTTGTCGTGTGCTGCGAGCACAGAGACAACATAGACAAGACTCCACCTCCCCGGCAAGATATTCTCGTAACCCATCTCCTGCACGACATGCACGTTTCACATCATCAGCGATATATTCACGTAACACATCTCCTACAGGTCATTCACGTAACACCGCTCCCTCGTGACTACACACTACAAAGACTTAGAGCCCAGCGGGGACATGTGACCCCCTACACAGATATGCAGCCATCAACTGGATATCCCAGACACATCTCCCCATGCCTTAACTTTCACCGCCACGTCTGGCAACACCAGTTAACATCATGTCAGTGAACAGCTTCCATAAATTCCGCACCGAAACAAAACAGGTAGCCATTTTGGAATCCCCGGACGTAAATTTCATAATGTAGATGGAGTACCTTTCCCTATCATTGGTAAACTCTCTCTTGCCAAACTTCCAGTTACCGCATACGTGTTTGATGTTTATTTCCCTGCTAATATTCTCATAGGCTTAACATTGATGAAACAACAGAAAATAATAATTTACCCTCATCAAAATGGCATCATTTAAAGAAATCATTTCCTCCCTGCACTGCTTTTAATAACTTCACACATAATCAATCATATCAACGTGGCCGAGCAGGCAGAACTGGAATCAACGTCAATTAATACTAATCAAAGTCACTGTGCTTCATCACACGAGGATGCACCAGCTATGAGTCCAAATTGCAACACTACCAAAACACCTTACCATGACTCTAAGTCTCCTATTCTACCAACTGTGGACTTGCGTTGTAAACGTAACAGACGCACTAAATCATCCCGCATGTCCAAATCAGCCAAGTAATTAACGTTGACCCTTCATCGTCTGAGCATACATTATTGCCCTTCTTAGAGTATTTCAACAACAAGTCAATCTCAGTCTCTGTTATATTATCTACATTCAAACACACTCACGCAGCACTTATCAGCCCAAAGACGCTGTTCTCTCGTGAGTATACAAAGATACACATTTGAGCGTTCCAAGCACAGAACACCGATGTAATCTGTCATACAGAAATTTGCCTTGTCAATGACATTTCCCTGCATTCAGCCTTCATGCATGGAAACCATAGATGACAAACTCCCAATTTCTCAAGTTTGTGCCACACTTTACGACGTGCCCACGGCACAGGAACCAATTTATGCATCACATTTCAATCCCATAGATTTCCCTGGTGCACAAACAGACTTGCTTACACTTTCCAACAAATTCAGACATACCATTGCCACTCCAGGTGAAACCCTTGGAGTCACTAATCTTATTCAACATCAGATACTCCTTAGGGAGAGCGCAAAACAACATTACATTTATGCATTCAGAATACCGCACAGTAAACGATTGTAGATAACCTCATCCAAGACATGACTGCGCAAGACATTATCGAACCATCCATTAGAGAATGGAGTTTTCCACTCTTTGTTATCCCTAAACAAGACGGGTCTTTGCGCCCTGTAGTAGACTTCAGAGTTAGATAAAATTATTGTACCCGACCGACGCCCAATCACTGTATTGCAAGAAATTTTCCACTCTGTTGTAGAAAACAACGTAGTGGTCACGTCTTTAGACCTTATGTCGGGCTATTTCCAGATTTCCCTTCCTCCAGAGTCTAGACTTCTTACAGCATTCAGCACACACAGGTCATTGCCAATTTAAACGACTAGCCATAGGTCTCGTTTCAGCACCTTCAGTGTTCACACGACTCATGTACAAATTACTCGCAGATCTCATAGATCATTCAGTGTTCATGTACCTCGATGACGTGATCATCGCTTCCAAATCCGTTAATGAACATCTACATTCTCTACATACTGTTTTCTCACGACTAGAACAGGCGGGTCTAAAACTGAAGCTTGAAAAATGTTCTTTCCCTCAGAAAGAAATGAGCTTCTTAGGGCATGTCCATAATTCACAAGGAATTTTAACATCGCTGGACAGGGTCAAGGCAGCCATTGATTTTCCACGTCCTACTTCTGTTGAATATATATGTTCATTTCTTGCTCTTGCAGAATTCTACAGACATTACATTCAAGGTTATGCTACTATAGCAGCACCATTAACTTCATTACTTAAAGAGGATACACCTTTTTTTTTTGGAGGGGGGGACACCTGACCAGGAGAAAGCATTTAATGACTTAAAACAAGCCTTAACCACGGCACCTGCCCCTCCTTTCCAAACCACAAGCTTCCTTTCACAAACTACACTGATATGTCCTACACAGAACTTGACGCAGTCCTCATGCTGCACCAAGGCGATAAACTCAGACCAATTGCCTATACGACTCGCACACTCAACAAAAACAAGCAAAATTACTCAGTTACAGACATAGAGGCCTTAGCAGTTATATACACACTCAAAGATTTCAAAGAAACCATATTTGATTACAAAATCCTCATATACACAGACCATCACCTAATCTTACACCTATTCAAAGGAAAGAATCTTTCAGCAATAATTGCTCGTTGGTTTCTTACCACAAAAGAGTTTCTTCCCACTTTTCATTTTGTTCAAGGAAAACCTAACTTAGTTGCAGATGCTCCTAGTCGACACATTGCGACCATTACTCAAAATCCAAGTTCAGTAAATATTACTCAAGCGCACGTAGCCGCAACGTAGAAATTAGACCCTCATTGGAAACGTGTCATATACTTCCTCGAGTCTACAGACACAACTGACTCAGAGTACTTTCCTCCAGATCTCAACAGTTACACGTTTGTTGATGACATTCCGTATCACAAAACAACACTAACGAACAAACATGAACCCAACAGATCAATGTTTCAACTTGTAGTCCATACTGGTCTCATTCCAGAAGTTTTAAAACTTATACACGATTCACCCATTGCTGCACACCCTGGCAAGGAGAAATGCGTTACACAAGCCGGATTGCACTATTTTTGGTTAACCATGAGGAAGGATATACACTCGTACATCGATGCTTGCTACTCTTGCACGATTCACCCAGGTCATATCAGTGGTCATGTTCCAATTCTAACTTAACCTACACCTTCTAAGCCATTCGACACAGTCGCTATTGAAATTCTTAAGTTACCACTTACAGATACCGGAAACAAGTAACTCCTCGTCCGTGTCTACAATTTTTCACGATTTTATATTCTTTCTCCCCTATCAGACAAGAGAACACAACATGTAGCAAAGACACTTATTGACAAACTCATATGCCCCTTTAGTGCATCCAAAGCACTGATTTCTGACAACGGGACTGAATTATACAATGAGATTCTTTCGCACATTTGTGATTATTTTCAAATCAAGAAATGCAAAACTACTGCTTATCACCCTATTTCTAATGACGTAGTTGAATGCCAAAACAGAAATATTCTCAATATTCTTAGACATATTGCTTCTGATTTTCACCCCATTTTGTCCATTTTGGCTCAGACAAAAGAATACAAAATACCCTCCGTCTCACTAAAGACGAAATGGTCCGTTTGCACAATAAATCAGACAGAACCGGTACCTTTGAAATGGGAGGCACTGTTTACACTCTTACTACACCTTCACCTAGAAATTTTCACCTAAATCCTCTGAATCCTATCGCATCATTGGACAAAGTAAAAGCCCTTAGTTTGCAAAATCTTACGGATCTTATCTTGCACAAAGATCACATCAAAAGAGTCCCCGTGGCATAGACATAGAAATTTTACCTTCACAAATTCACAATACCCCTGATATAGAGGACAGTCATCAACAGTCTTTTCTGGTTCCCACATTGCCACTTCCCCGATATAGTCTTCGACACCGAGTGACAACTTTATAAATGTAGAATTTTGACTAGGTTAACGGAAATGATATCTACTTCCGCGTACTTTATTCTTATGTTATTCATGTGTACTATTCATGTATAATTTCCTGATGCCATCCTTATGCCAATTTTATGTGCATGTAACTTTCATGCCAAGGCTCTGATAAAGGCCTTGTTTTTTTTTTGTTTTTTCTAGAAGCACAAGCTCACCGAGGACGGAGAGTGGTAGCCGACCGAGCACTGTTAACGGCGACTGGGCAATTCATCACCTCGTGTGTGAAAGGAACAGCTATCAAAAGTCCTTCAGCCAGGCACTCAGGATAGCTCGCCAGGCCTACTTTATGACCCCTCTGTCGGTAAACTAGGCGAACGGAAATTATACTTCCGTTTGCTTTTAGAATTAAGTAAATTTTTATGTTACTCATGTGTACTATTCATGTACAATTTCCTGATGCCATTCTTATGCCAAGCTTATGTGCATGTAACCTTCATGCCAAGGATCTGAAAAAGGACTTTTTTCTATAAGCACAGGATCACCGAGGACAGTAATTAGTAGCCGACCGAGCACTGTTATCGGCACCAGGGCATCTCATCACTTCGTAGGTGAAGGAAATAGCTTTCAAAAGCACTTCAGCCAGGCAATC
>NC_134778.1:25449760-25452260 GCF_046742065.1 Oratosquilla oratoria | reverse complement strand
AATATCTAAAAAAGAATATATATATATGGAAAATGGAAAATGTAGACAAAGGTTTTATTCAAGGTATTACCGCATGTTATCAAGCCTTGGGAAACAAGAACATATGTGTTATTCCAGAAAGATTTTTCAATGCTTTAATTTGCCTAAGTAAAGACAAAAATATTATGATCACAAGTGCAGATATAGGAGGAGGCATAATAGTGATGAACCAACAAGACTACAATAATAAAATGTTAGATTTACTCATCAACAGTGAAACGTACGAGAAAAACATAGTGGATACGCAAAAAATGAAGGAGAAAAATTCACAGTCAAAAGTGAGAAAATTATGAAAGAAATCAGAGAAAGGGAAAAAACTATTAAACCTACTTGAAGAAGCACCTTTACCACCAAGAATGCATGGCCTGCCTAAGATCCACAAACCAGGAATTCCTAAGCACCCCATTACTTCAGGAATCAATAGTGCACCTCATAAGTTAGCCAAATGTGACTTGATACAGGTCTTTAAAATTCTAAAGGGAATTGACAACATCAAAAGTGACCAAATTTTTACATTGAATGAGAATCAGACAAGAAACAATGGTCTCAAACTGTCCGGAAATAGATTCAATTTGGAAGTAGGTAGAAACAACTTTGTCAACCGTGTAGTTAATGAATGGAATAAACTTCCTGCACAGGTAGTGCAATGTAGTTCAGTTCGAAGCTTTAAGAATCATTTAGATAAATACCTAATTAAGATGCTGTAATGATTATGATTTATGTTATATTATTTGTTTTTGTTTTGTTATCATTTGTCTGTCTGATTTTCATTTATCATTAGTTATATGTAAATTTATCATTATTTACTATTTACCTGTTTGTTTATTATTTATCTATACCTATGCATTTATTTATGTATTTTATTTGTTATTTACATTATCATAGTTTTTATTTATTATTTTATTATTAATATGATTTTTTTTCGCATCCGACCTAGATATGGATCAAAAGGTCTCCTGTCGGCATGCTCCGCCTTTGTAATCCTTTGTAAAACTCTATCCAATAAATTAGGAACTATTAGTGATGCACATCTACGAAATTCTTCGGATCTAATTAACAGGTTAAAACACTAATTTCAGTAACAAGAAACTAGCTAGCTACGATGTTACCTCTTTATATACTCGAGTATCAATAAATGGCGCTATAAAAGCTGTTGAACGAGTAGTAAATAATTTGAAAAATTAAGTTCTACCCGTTCCCAAAAAAGATTACCTCGAATTAATTTCTCTTTGTGTAGGATTTGGCGCTTTTACTTTTAATAATATTGAATACACACAGTGTTAGCAAATTTATACATGGAAATATTCGAAACAGAAGAATACATGACAATAATGGGTAGGAATAGCAAATGGTTCAGGTATGTTGATGACATACTTGTAATTGTGCCTAATGCTACAGATAACAACAAACTCAGGAGATTAAACAGTGTAAATGAAAGTATACAATTTAATGCAGAAAATGAAAATAACGAAAAATTCCTTTTTTAGACACAATTATTTATAGAATAGATAAAAATGTGAAATATTCAGTATACCAGAAACCCACCAATAAAGAAGACTACATACACTTTTATTCAGGACATAATGACAGAACTAAAACAGGTATTATAGAAGGTTTCTTCCTCAGAGCATTTCGTATATGCAGTAAAGAATTTCTAGATCTTGAATTACAACATATCACAGAGACTTTCATCAAACTCAAATATCCAAAAGGTCTCTTATGTAGATTGAAAAAGGAAGCCAAAAAATAATTAACAAAAGTAAAAATAAAATAAAAATTATAGTAAATGTAATGATGAAACCAGATACATTACAGTACCAAACTCTAATATCAATTCACACCTAGACACTTTTCTCCTAAAAGCGGGCATTAAAATAGCCAGGACATCAGGTAACAAAGTAGGACATTTGGTTACACGTAGCTACAATAATCCCACTAACGAAAACAGTATTGTTTATCAAATCATGTGTAAAAGCTCCTTTTCATATTTTGGTGAATCTGGTCCCGGACTTATTAAACAGATAAATGAACATAAAAATTACGTAAAACCCCGTAGATCTTCTAACTCCATAGTAATGCATGTGGATAAGCATGGCCACCTTTGAGACTGGAACAACACAATCATATTAAATAAAGGGTCATCCAAGAAACTGAGGAAGACAATTGAGGCAGCATACATTAACACTAATAACAACATTAACCATAGAGAAGGCTTTATATGTCTAGCAGAAGCCACAAGCTTATTGATAATAAAAGAATACGCAAATAGAATAACAAGCTCGCCGAAGCGCCCCATGAGATGACCCGTCTATGTATAAAACCCCATGTTATGTTTGAGTTATTAGCTTTGTGATCAAGAACCTGTGGGGGCGAAACGTTAAAGCATAAAATTCTCCCATTACTCATCGTCTGCTTCCTCCACCTTCAGTCTTATTTGTCATAATATAGTCAATATATCTAT
>NC_134778.1:25439760-25442260 GCF_046742065.1 Oratosquilla oratoria | reverse complement strand
AAAAAAAATGTGTTAAATAAAACTGGCTAAAACAAAGATCACCGATTTGCAAATATATAAATATATATATATATATATATATATATATATTTCTCTTTTTCATCGTTCACTTTATTAATGTAATTTGATTTAGATTCAGATCTCAGAGCATTGTCATTTTTGACATATACAGTACATTCCTATGTCTAGTGCTATTTTCTGGTTTATATGAGGCTATTTAGAGTTGCTTCTCGTTATCTAAAAATGAAACACAAAATGTCACCTATCTCTTTGTTATTTCGGGTTTTAGAACCGTTGGTATGACAATGTCTAAACAGAGAATATTAACCTTCACGTCTTTTATTTCGGGTGTCTGGGGATAGGCAACTACTTTATGCAAACCTCTCGGTGATATTCTGCTGAAGAAACAATGGGGTGTAGGTCTGCCATGGAGGATTTGTTCGAGCGCACCCCCTATGGCGACATTGGTGGCATCAGTTGACAGTTGTAGCTAGACACCTGGTGCAGGAAAGGAGAAGGTGGTGGCACGGGCATGGACTTTTTTGGCGTTGACGAAGGCAGCTTGCATGGTGGGATTCCACAGGAGGTCCTTTGGTTTTCCGTGAAGGGCGTTATAGAGTGGTTGCAGCGTTTGAGCGATGTTAAGGAGAAAACGGTGGTAGAAGTTGACCATCCCAATAAATTCCTGCAGAGCCTTGATAGTAGTGGGTTCGGGAAATTTATCGACTGCGGTGACTTTATCTTGCAGGGGACGAACGCCATCAGGAAAGACGAGATGTCCCATAAATGGGACGGACTTTTTCCCAAAGCTACATTTGTCAAAACGGACGACGAGGCCGTTGTCCTGGAGACACTCGTGGATGGTCCGCAGGTGTTAGAGATACTGGTCAGGCGAGTTGGAGAAGACCAGAATATCGTCGACGTTGCAGACGCAGAAGTCGAGATTGCCGAGGATGCCGTCCATTAGGCGCTAGAAGGTCGCACCTGAATTTCGTATGCCGAAGCAGGAGTAATTAAAGGTGTATATCCCGAAGGGGGTCGTGATGGCGGTCTTCGGGATGTCGTCTGTATGTACCGGAACTTGGTAATGGCCCTTCAGGAGGTCCAGTGTCGAAAAGATCTTGGCGTCGTTGAGGTATGTGGTGACGTCGGCGATGTTTGGGAGTGGGTAGTGGTAAGGTTCTGTCATCATAATCATCCGCCGGTAGTCTCCACAGGGGCGCCAGGAACCATCAGTCTTCTTGACGAGGTGAAGAGGGGAGGACCAAAGACTGGAGGCCTTTAGGCAGAGGCTTACTCTCTCTATCTCTTGGAAGGTTTTCTTGGTGACGGCAACTTTCTCGGGCGGTAGGCGGCGGTATTTGGCAAACACCGGGGGGTCAGACGTCTTGATGTAATGGTACACGTCATGTTTAGTTGGCGTCTGTAGTGTCTGTCGCAGCTAAGTCTTGAAGAAGTCGGGGAATTCCGTGAGCAGGTGGGCGTAGGGCATTCTGGCGTCGATGGTTGGCTGTGACGTGATTTGCAGGGGCGTCGAGGTGGATGCGGTTGTGCAGACTAGGAGGCTGTTGGCGACGTCGACCAGTAACCTGTAATGAGTGAGGAAGTCAGCACCGAGGATGGTCCGGCACTGCCATAGCCACCCGTAGGTGGTTATGGCAGTGCCGTTAGGGGCAATGAGCCTAACGCCAACGTCCTTGGGTGCCCGGCGTTTTGCAGCGGATGCAGGAAATATGGACCTGCAAGCGCCAGTGTTAACAAGGAAACCACGTTTAGAGGCCTTGTCGTTGGAGTAGAGGCCCGTTGCGACTGTAGAGGCCACCGTGATGGTCGGTGGTCCTTTTCGTTTTTTTTTTTTTTTCAGGTACATCATGGTTGGTATTTCTTGGCAAAGGCGCTAGGTGGTAGTAGCACAGGTGTAGAGAAGCGGTGATCCGGCGTCCTTGTTTTATCTGGTGTTGTTGGCACTTGTTGGCTGGCGATGCTTCTACGGTGGTGATTTCATCCGTGACCTCATTAGCAACACAGTTTTAGATACCTGCGTGCGAATGTATCAGGAAAGGGAGGATTGATGGTGGAGGTAGTATGTAGATTGAGAGAAGCGAGTAAATGCCTTGGGGGATTAAAAAGTGCAAAAAATAATAGACATTTGGGAATGGATGCTAAGAAGAGATTGTATGAAGGAGTTATTGTGCCGAGAGCACTGTATGGGGTAGAAACATGGAACATAAGAGAGGAAGAGAGAAAGAGTTTGAATGTGTTTGAGATGAAATGCCTGAGAAGCATGATAGGGGTTACTAGGATAGACAGAGTGAGAAATGAGGAGGTGAGGAGGAGAACAAGGGTGGGAAGGGAGTTGGGAGATAGGGTTGATGAAAGAGTATTGGGATGGTTTGGACACCTAGAAAGAATGATTGATAAAATATTAGTTAAAAATATGTGGAAGGCAGAGGTGGAAGGAATGAACATGAAGGGGCGACCTAGGATGAGAATGATAGAT
>NC_134778.1:25399760-25407260 GCF_046742065.1 Oratosquilla oratoria | reverse complement strand
CGCTGGCCTCCGTCCCCTGCAGGTACAGACGGTTGATTCTTTTCCATATGCTAATCCCATTAATTTATACGCAAAGAAGAAGAAAGGTGAGCTTGAGGGGGAATTAAGGATGGAGAGGGAGTAATTGTTTGCGGCACCTCCTTGATGATACAAGTATAGATTTTTTTTTTTTATCAATTAGACAACTGATGAGTAAAAGAAAAAAATAAACAATGAGGCTGAACAGATAAATTAAAAAAAAAAAAATAGTAATTAGTTTTCCTTGTTCCTTCTTTCTTCTTGTTTCTTTCTTCTTTCCTTTCTTTTTTCTTTTTTCTTCTTTCTTCTTTCTTCTTTCTTCTTTCTACTTTCTTCTTTATTCTCTCTTCTCTCTTCTCTCTTCTGTCTTCTCTCTCCTCTCTTCTCTCTTCTCTCTTCTCTCTTCTCTCTTCTCTCTTCCCTCTTCTCTCTTCTCTCTTCTCTCTTCTCTCTTCTCTCTTCTCTCTTCTCTCTTCTCTCTTCTCTCTTCTCTCTTCTCTCTTCTCTCTTCTCTCTTCTCTCTTCTCTCTTCTCTCTTCTCTCTTCTTTTTCTTTCTTCTTTCTTCTTTCTTCTTTCTTCTTTCTTCTTTCTTCTTTCTTCTTTCTTCTTTCTTCTTTCTTCTTTCTTTCTTCTTTCTTCTTTCTTCTTTCATCTTTCTTCTTTCTTCTTTCTTCTTTCTTCTTTCTTCTTTCTTCTTTCTTCTTTCTTCTTTCTTCTTTCTTCTTTCTTCTTTCTTCTTCTTTCTTCTTTCTTCTTTCTTCTTTCTTCTTTCTTCTTTCTTCTTTCTTCTTTCTTCTTTCTTCTTTCTTCTTCTTTCTTTCTTCTTCTTTCTTCTTTCTTCTTTCTTCTTTCTTCTTTCTTCTTTCTTCTTTCTTCTTTCTTCTTCTTCTTTCTTCTTTCTTCTTTCTTCTTTCTTCTTTCTTCTTTCTTCTTTCTTCTTTCTTCTTTCTTCTTTCTTCTTTCTTCTTTCTTCTTTCTTCTTTCTTCTTTCTTCTTTCTTCTTTCTTCTTTCTTCTTTCTTCTTTCTTCTTTCTTCTTTCTTCTTTCTTCTTTCTTCTTTTCTTTCTTTTTTCTTTTTTCTTTCTTTTTCTTTCTTTCCTTCTTTCTTCTTTTTTCCTTTCTTCTTTCTTCTTTTGTTTCTTCGTTTTTCTTTCTTCCTAAATTTCTTTTCTTTCTTCTTTTACTTCTTCGTTTCTTTCTTCTTCTTTTTTTTCTTTTTTTCTTTCTTCTTTCTTCTTTCTTCTTTCTTCTTTCTTCTTTCTTCTTTCTTCTTTCTTCTTTCTTCTTTCTTCTTTCTTCTTTCTTCTTTCTTCTTTCTTCTTTCTTCTTTCTTCTTTCTTCTTCCTTTCTTCTTCTTTCTTCTTTCTTCTTTCTTCTTTCTTCTTTCTTCTTTCTTCTTTCTTCTTTCTTCTTTCTTCTTTCTTCTTTCTTCTTTCTTCTTTCTTCTTTCTTCTTTCTTCTTTCTTCTTCCTTTCTTCTTCTTTCTTCTTTCTTCTTTCTTCTTTCCTCTTTCCTCTTTCCTCTTTCCTCTTTCTTTTTTCTTCTTTCTTCTTTCTTCTTTCTTCTTTCTTCTTTCTTCTTTCTTCTTTCTTCTTTCTTCTTTCTTCTTTCTTCTTTCTTCTTTCTTCTTTCTTCTTTCTTCTTTCTTCTTTCTTCTTTCTTCTTTCTTCTTTCTTCTTTCTTCTTTCTTCTTTCTTCTTTCTTCTTTCTTCTTTCTTTCTTCTTTCTTCTTTCTTCTCTCTATTGTCTTCTCTCTTCTTTCTCCTTACCTCTCTCTTCTCTCTTCTTTCTCCTTTCCTCTGCCTTCTTTCTTTATTCTTCCTTTTTTCTTTTTTCTTTTTTTTCTTCCTTTCTTCGTTTTTATTTCTTCTTCCTTCTTTTGTTCTTGCTTCTTTCCTACTTGTTACGTGTTTATTGCTTAATATTCATTATTTTGTCTCTCTTTTCTTCCTTATTCACATTTCAATTGTTGTTTTTCTTTGTTATTTCTTGTTACTTATTAACTGTGTTTATTTTCAATTAGTGTTCCTTAATGCATATTGATTGCTAATTCCTGTTTACTAGTTATTACTTGTTTTTCATCAGTTATTCGACATTAATTGTTCATTATTCGTTATTCGTTATTCATTATTCATTGTTCATTATTCATTATTCTATATTATTCACTTACCTCACTATCCCACTCCCATGCAGTGGGAAGTGAGAAATATCTATTAGGGCAAGTCCCTGTCAGTTGTGGCAAGCCGCTTCTTTTAGGTCGATGTTGGGTCGCCTCCCCACCTGGTCAGGGCAGTCGGAAGTAAACGCGATATAGCATGCAGCAGGTCGCGGGAATCGAACTCACGACCACCTGCTCAAGAATTTGATTCGGCATTCACTGGGCTACCGCGCGGCCCACTATTCATTATTTATTATTCATAATTCATTACTCATTACTCATTACTCATTACTCATTACTCATCACTCATTACCCATTACTCATTACTCATTATTCATCATTCATTATCCATTATTCATTTTTATTTTTCATTATTCATTATTCATTATTCATTATTCATTATTCATTATTCATTATTCATTATTCATTATTCATTATTCATTATTCATTATTCATTATTCATTATTCATTATTATTCATCATTCACTATTCACAATTCACTATTTACTTTTTAGTATTAAAAATTCAGTATTAAGTATTCATATTCTTTGTGTTAAATGTTTCATTGATAATTATCTCTTAATAATTTACCATTACTCCTCGTTCTACATTTAGATTAGGTGTTCATAATTTTCTTTTCATTTAGCCTCTACTTCTTGTTATTTTTTGTTTGTTATCATGTATCCTTCACATTTCATCTGCTTTTCTATCTTTATTTTTCCATCATTTGTTATTAAGTATTCGTCTTGATACTTATGCAATGAATCTATAGAAGGAGCAATTCCAGGAATCGAAGGGCTGTCAATGAATATCTGGATTGAGTCCACTTAATCTTTATTACACATACTTTACACTCTTCGTCACATTATCTGCTTAGGAGACAAAATAAATTTGGTCTATTCCCCTCACTCTTTCATTCGTTGGCAGACGTATATAGGCAAGTACTCCATTTTTGCCAAGTAGCATTTTTATCCTTTTATTCTAATTACCACCAAATTGCTTTATTTAATTTCGCCATGCTCGCTTGGTTACAAAAGGTGTCTATTATAATTAGCCTCTTTTCATTCTGGGTTACACCAAGCTATCTTCTTCATCTTGATATCTTCTCGCTAGCGAAAGAATTACATAATATTTATATATGTTTTTTCATAGGGGGGTCCTGTAATAACTACGAACAAGACAAACGTCTCTATTAGTGTGGTGGAAAAAGAAGGAAACGGAAGTAGATAATTTCTTTCTTGCACACGAAGCTTATGACTGTTATTTGTATTTGTGACATGTTAAAGAAAGTTTTCTTTTGTTGAGCCTTCGGGTGGTTCTGAAGTGTTTAGTTCAAAATCATATTTGTTTGTGTGGGACATCTGCACCTACACCAATTCCCATTGAGAAAATTTATTTTCTTTTAATACACATAAAAACGATAGTGCTGGGTTGGAAACAACCACCAAATACAAACTTGGCCCTCTCCTCTCAAAGACTAGCCCCCACCTACACCAAACTTTCCACCACAACTAAACTTTGCAGCCCAACGCCCCACCTCTCAACCCCCCACCCTCACGCCCATACCCCTCATCCAACTAACGACATCCAGACACTTTTCCAATCCCTACGAACCCGACTCTCCTCCAAAGAATTTGTTGTGCTATAAAAGATGGCGCTTTCTTCTCGGTAGTACACTTGAACCAGATGATTTTATTCAGCTAAGAGATGAGCCCTCATCCCTTACATCTGAACGATTTGAGTAACTTTTGTTTGATGCCTGGACACCCATTTTACAATCAGTAGATTTCACTAAAACCAGCGTAAGATGTTTTTAATCATGTAACTATAGCAACCAGAATAAGGGGTATGAGAATTAAATTTTCATTCCTACAGCTTTCATATCTATTGGATTTGGACGGTTTCATTCTGATCAAAGGTGGTCATGCGAATTATTGAAATAATTTATCATATCTGGCCTGACCGTTCACTTTCAAGGGACAAAGTTAAAGGTTTTGGTCACAGGAAAGTGCCTCCTTGGCGAATCTTCATTTATCTATTTTTATTATAATTTATTATTTTCTTTTATTATTATTGATATCATCATGATCATCATTACCAACCCTTTTCGATGTCAAGCGTGTACACGCGCGCACACACGTATATGAAACCAGAAGTACTGAAACATCTCTCCAACGTCTTCCGGCTCTCCCAAGGGACAGTCCATTGTCCCTAAGTGACCAAGAGAACCCGACTTTTACAGCCAACACCCGAACTGAACAATAAACTTCGCAGCATCTCGGGTCAGACACCCAAATATCTGCTTGATCAAAAGAAGCCGCCAGCATTTGGGGAAACACCTGCACCGAACTTATATTTCTTTATATATGTCAACAGTTTTGTATATATTTAACCTGCCAATTCCTCATAGTTACTCCTGAGGTTGCCTTGTATTTGTAGACCAGAGAGAAGTCTGAAACATTAAAGCAAAGAGACCGCTCCAAGTTTACCTCTCCACCAGTACTTATTTACTTAATGTAAAGATAAACAACAACTCTACATTCTGGTGGACCACCATGGGATACAGTCCACTTCAACGCTACTCCGAAGCACAACTATACGACTGCGGCTCCGTTTGAACACAGCCATCTCCCAGCGCTACCAACCTTTGCCAAAATCCAGCACCGCTATGAGGCACAGACTCCTCTCCTCTACATAGCCAAGCATCACATACAAGGCAATTCCTCTTATCTGCATCTTACAGCATCCTACTAAGAAGCCCCTCTGCATTGAATCACTCCATTATACAAGAACTACCAGCAAATCCCTCTTTATCCGTATCCTACTACTAAGCACCGCTGCATTGCTTCGAGGCATTCCCCAGCATCTAGTAGGAGGAAAACCCTCTTCGCGGCATTCTTCAGCATATACGACGAGAAAATTCCCCTCCGAGGCATTCTCCAGCATCCACGACGCCCGTCGCCCCAACCACGTCAACACAGAGAAGTTGGATGACCTCCTACTGCACCATCGCATGAGTTGGGCGAAACCCACCTTCTCCAACATCACATCGAGATCCGCAAACAATCTTCTTCTACGTGCCAACGATTGTCGCGGTATCAAAAGCCAACGACCCCCATTTCGCACATCTAGGTGCGCAAAATCTCCACCTTCATTTCTTATTTTATAATTTTATATCTGTACACTTTTGTTTGACATATTTTTTAACTCACCAAACCATGAAACTATTAATTACTCCCTCTGCATCCAGCAGTGCATCTTCCCATCGTTTCACCCACTGTAGCTCCGTCATCTACTAATACTACGACAACATCTTGGGTAAGTATGTATTTTTCCGTTCTTGTTATCGCCTAGGAACAACACATTCTCGACACATTTGTCTCATACTATTTTACATGAAAGTGTCCAAAGCCCTCTCTGACTGGACATACTGACAATGTACACGAAACCACTCTACGCTCAATTCATATACACCAAACATATCCCTTCCTTTTACTAGCAACTCTTCAGAAAATTCACATCCTATTCAAAACACCATGAAGACACAAAACCTTATCGCCGTACTCAAGGATGAGACAACATTACCTCTCTTCAACGGAAACAACATTCCTGTGCACAATTTTCTCTCTCAGGTTGAATCAGAGATAACACGAAGAAACGCTAGAGACGAAAATACTGATATATCCATCATAACATCCAAAATAAATATGAATAACACGTTAGCTGGTGACGTCATTCAGTCTGATTTATTTGAGGAAACCGACAGCTATTAGGAATATGTATAGCTCTTATTAAGTCATTTGCTTCATTGAGCAATTTCCCCCTATACTCTTTGGCAAAAACTTACAATCATGCCTCACAAAAAAAAAAAAAAAAAAAAAAAAAAAGTCTAAATCACTTCAACATTTAAAAGTGAACTCAGAGAAAGACTTGAAAACTCAGACTGGGTCTCAAACAACATAATATCTTTGGAATACGTAGTCTCACTCCTGGCATACTTTTGACCCCTTTTCCAATTACAACTAGACACACTCCAGAAAGCTAGCACAATTCCATTCATACCAGGTATCATATTAGACGAATTCTCCGGGAAATTCTCTAGCACGAAAAAAGCTATCACTCAGATACAGAGCTAGTCAGTGCCTATTGCATCCACCCACACAATAGCCTAGGTCACACGGTCACCCTCACATAACATGAGATCAAGTCATACATCTCGCACACGATATCGCTCGTTCCAACGCTCTTCTTCATGAACACAAACGCTCTGTACCTACTGCCACAAACCAGGACACCTCGTTAACACGTGTTAGCACAGATACCCGTCATAACCAGACAAATGTTGCGATCATCACGGTACATGTTTTCACGTGAGTGATCGTTGCCGTGTGCTGCTAACACAGAGGTAACAGACAGGGATTCCCATATCGCTCTCCTGCACGACATTCACGTAACACATCTCCTGCAAGACATTCACGTAACATATCTCCTGTAAGACATTCACGTAACACATCTCCTGAAAGGCATTCACGTAACACATCACGTGACAACAGAATACAAAGACTCAGTGCACACCAAGAACAGTTCAACCATACCAGACCGACACCCAATCCCTGTATTACTAGACTTATTCCACTTCGTCGGTGAAAACAACATATTGTTCAAGACCTTAGACCTTATGTCAGGATATTTCCAAATTTACCTTGCTCCAGAGTCTAGGTCTCTACCAGCCCTTAGCACACCCATAGGTCATTATCACTTCAAACAACTAGACAAGGGTCTCATTTCTGCTCCTTTAGTGTTCACACGACTCATGCACACAGTACTTACAGCTCTCATAGGTCATTCAGTGTTCAGGTTCCTCGATGACGTGATCCTCGTTTCCAAATCCGTTAGCGAACATTTACACGCTCTTCACACTGTTTTCTCACGACTAGCAAAAGAAGGTCTCAGACAGAAATACGCTTTCTAGGGCATGTCCTTAATTCATAAAGAATTTTAACCTCCCAGGACAAGGTCAAGGCAGTCATTGATTTTGCACGTTGTACTGTACTTCTGTCAGGATATTACAGACATTACATTCAAGGTTAAGCTAGTATAGCAGCACCTTTAACTTCACTACTTAAGAAGGACACACCCTTCATTTGGACACCTGACCAGTAGAAAGACTTTAACAAATTAAAGAAAGACTTAACCACGGCTCCTGTTCTTGCTTTCCCAAACCACAAGCTTCCTTTCACAATCAATATACAGGACTTGGCGCAGTCCTTATGCAACAATATGGCACAAAACTCAGACCAATTGTCTATGAGTGTCGCACGCT
>NC_134778.1:25384760-25389760 GCF_046742065.1 Oratosquilla oratoria | reverse complement strand
TTGATGACTTCACTGACCTACCGTCACTTATTGTAAATATTGCAACGGAAGCAAAATATGTTTCTAGTTCTTTTATTGTATTCGCAGAGTTTTAACCAGAGGTTGACGGCAATTTACTCCCTCCGTGCAGGGTAGCACTTTCGCTTTGTTGTAACTGCTGCCAAATAATTTCTTTCATCTCTGTAGCTATTCCAGTTTTCCGGTATATCTTTTACATTTTATTCCTCTTCCAAGTACCATTCTTGAGTCTGTTTTCGTCTCTATTCCAGTTCTTCTGATCTCCTTGCCCAAATGCCATTTGGCCATACGATCAAATACCTTTTCATGGTCTCTAGTTTCTTTTCCTTTCCTATTCCCAATCTCGTTTTCTTTTCCATTTTTACTGTTTACACCTGAGTTCTTATTCTTTCAGCTATTTGCCTTCCTGAGTAAACATTCTAAGGTCTTGATATCACATCTATCGTAATTTCCACATCCGTTCCTGTTTACAAACTCGTCTTTATTTCTCTTCCAATCTCCATTCTACCTTGCTCCTCTTGTAGTCCTCAAATGGTCTTCCGTTTTTTTTTTCCATCCCTATCCACGTTCAATGTTTGTAATGTTATTTATTCTATTTTCCATTTATCACACACTTAAACTATTAATCATCTTTCTCCTTTTTACCTCTCAATCATTTTTATAGTTCTTTGCCATTTCAATTTCCATTCACTAAAGAATTTCCATTATAATTCTTGTCGATGAAATTGTCCGTAATCTCGTAATCGGATTTTCATTCTAGTGTCTGCTTGCTTTACTCGTCCTGATCACATTTTCCTTCTTGGTCATGTTCACACTTCTGTTTCTATCCGTTTTCTTTGTCTTCATCCCGTTCAAGTTTCTATTTCAGTTCCCATTTTGATTCCTATTCCTTTTTTCATAACTGTTCGTCATTTTCAAGTCGAGTTTAAACTTACATTAGTTCTCCTTGTTTTGCTTGTTTCCATACTTTTGGTTGATTTGTATGCTTGGATGCTTGCACGTTTGTATATATGTTTCTATGTATGTTTGGATATGATATTTGCATGTTTATGTGTTTGTATGTTTGTATGGTTCTATATTCATGTATTTGTATATATACATATTTGTATGTTTATATGTTTACAAGGTCTTACATTTTTAAGTCCATATGTTTGTAAGTTTGTATACTTGCATGTTTGTATGTTAATATACTTGCATAATTGCATGCGTGCATAATTCGTTGTGGTTTAGTCCACTTGGTTGTATCCTACTTTCAGGTTAACATTGTCTCTTGGGTCTATGTATACAGCCTTGATCATTTTTCTAAGCCGTTTTATGCAGGCATTTCTTCAATATCTCTGATCGTTCCTCAATTTGGCAAATGCCCCTTCCAATCTATGTGGACCACCAGTGCGTTAGAAACACAGCTGTTCTTTACATCCACCCTGCATTCTCTAAATATATTAGGTCCTTGTGGCTTTTGTTATAATATGCTTTGACTACAGCCACTACAGGAAGTATTGTAAATAACTGACGGTGTTATTTTCCGTTTTCTCTTTTCTATTCTCATCCAAGGATCGTTTACAATCAAAAGGCCTAGTGGACGGAATGCCTCAACACGCAGGTAAAATCGGAACTGGGAACCGCTATGCACTTCACATTTGATATATCCAATGTTTTTCGTCTTTTCCTGGTGAAATATACCTCTTTTGTGATATTGCTGGAAAACGATGTGTAAAAGGAATCGCATGTTATGAAAACACACCAATGAATGTACATTTCTGCGGAGGTACACCCATCCTATCCATCCGTGGTGTAATTGGTAGCGCCCTAGGCCATGTCGATCAAGTATCAGACGACCTATAGTTTTGAGTCCCGTAACCAGAGGTGCCACCTATAACGGAGCCATAGAAAGCCACTGAATATATATATATATATATATATATATATATATATATATATATATATATATATAATATATATATATATATATATATATAAGATTATTTCAGACAAATGACCTTTTAACAAATAATCATCAATAGCTATGGTGTTTAACATCGTAGATCTTCTTGGCTTTCCTCGCCTAAAGGTATTCTTGATGTAAGTAAGTTCATCCTCTAGGAATTCTTCACTGCAGATACGAAAAGCTCTGAGAAAGAAACCTATTAGAACACCCGTCCCTATTGGTGGGTTTCCTGTACACCGAGAAACTTACCTGTTGAGAACCTCTGTGTATCAACGTGTCTAAAAATGGTAAATTACACTCTTTTTCTAGTTCAACTGTGAATTGAATGTCTTTATTCCGTTTGTAATGCTGTAGTCCTCTGAAGAAGACCAAGTTGGTCGCAACGTTAGGGCAATAAACTCTATTCCTAACACATCTTCGTTTGCCCTTCCCCATATATATATGTTATATATATATATATATATATATATATATATATATAATGAACTTAAAACTTCACTCATCCACGAGAATCTAGATAAAGGAATATCTTCTTTTTCATAAATAACAAGTAAAATATCATTCTATTACAATTCTTATAAGGAAAACTTTGGATCTCGCCAAAATCTTGAAGCCATTCTAGTCAATGTTTATGAGTGGCTTTGTGTTGGAAGAGACCACTTCCTGCCTGGTCAATTTTGACATTATATTTATGCTGGGTGACTCTCAGTCAATCACTCAATCAATCAATCAATCAAATCAAATCAGCCATCTTGAGTCCACTGCTAAACAAAGGCCTCATTTATAACATTTCAACTTCTGCCCCATCACTCCTGCAAACTTTTCAATCTCATCTCCCTATCTTCTCTCTAGTCTTCACAATATATTTCACTCTAGTCTGCTCTCTTACCCAACCTTCTCTCTTTCGGTCTCTCAGCGTTATTCCCATCATTGATCTCTCCATTCTCCTCTGTACAGTCAATAGCTTTGTTACCATTGCATTCGTCAATTTCCAAGCCTCACACCTGTAGATAATTGATGGCAGAATGCACTGATTGTAAACTTTACGTTTCAAACATAAAGGTAGAGAGCCTCTCAGGATTTTATTATATATACCAAACACTTTCCAACCAATTGTAATACTTTTTTTTCATTACCATGATCTTTCGTCACTTTCACCATCTGGCCTAAATAATTATACTCTTCAACATTTTCAAGACTCTCACCACCGAATATAATGTCTTTACATTGAACTTTCGTGTTGAACATTACTTTGGTTTTACTCTTATTCATTTTCAAACCTACTTTGAGACTTTTCTTGTTCAGAATACTCAGCAAATCTTGCAAGTTCTCTGGTCTTTCTGAAATTAGAATAATGTCATCCGCAAATCTTAGGTGGTTCAAATATTCGCCATTAATTTTCAAAATTGTCTCTTCCCAAGTCAACTTTCTGAAAATCCCTTCCAAACAAGCTGTAAATAATTTGGGTGAAATTGTATTACCTTGCCGTACTCCTTTTTCAATCTTGATCTTTTCTGTATCTCTATGTAGTCGAATTATAGCAGTACCTTTCGCATAATTTTTTTCTAAAACCCATAAAATCTGTTCGTTTGTACACTGCTTGCGTAACGAGTTTAGTATTGCTTTTGTTCTACCTAGTTTAGTATTGCTATTTGTTCTACCGAGTCGAAGGCCTTCTCGTAATCTGCAAAAGCTAAACACAGAGATATATTGTATTCTGTTGTTTTCTCGGTCAGTTGGTTCATTGCTTGCAAATGGTCTAGAGTCGAATATCCGCTCCTAAAGCCTGCGTGTTCTCTCGCTTGGTTTCCATCATAAATTTTACTTAGTCTATTTGTAAGGATCTTGGAGAATACTTTATATACATTTGATAACAAGCTAATCGGCCGATAGCTACTAAGGTCCTTCTGGTCTCCTTTTTTATGAAGCAAAATAACTATAGCATTGCACCACGATTTAGGAACGCTTTCTTGACGTAAGCACTGGGTGTACAACTGGGCCAACCTAATATGAATTTCTTTCCCTGTGTCTTTCAAGAGATCGATCTATATACCATCTTTCTCAGGTGCTTTTCCTCGTTTTATATATTTTTCTAGCAAATTCTACTTCTTCCTTTATAATCTCTGGTACAATACTAATGTCTACAGATGAATCTATTGACTCAACTGCGGTCTTCGACGACTAAAACTCTTGGTAAAATTCTTCTACTCTTTTTACCATTCTGTTTCTACATTTAATGATTTCTGCATTCCTATCTTTGAAGCATATCATTTGCTGTCTTCCTAAAGCATGTCTGCGCTCGGTCCCTTTCATACTTTTACCTTTTTAAATAGTTTCCTCTATTTCATCCATGTTTCTCTTTCTTTTCTCTGATCTCTGCCTTTTGTTGATAAGCTTGTTTAATTTTACTCTTTCTATTTCGTCTCTCCTGGTTTTAATCTGCATGGTCCTTCTTCTTTTAATTAGATCATTTGTAGCTTTGGAGTATTTGTTTTCTCTAATACTTTTCGTACTTCCTAATTTCTCTGCCGATTCTCTAATGCTATTCACTAAATTCAAATTCATATTTTTGACGGTGTCCTTGTTAGTTTTCAGAGCTTCGAATTTATATTTAATTTCTAACTGAAATTTCTTCCTATTATCCTTAATCTTTGCAAGGCTGATTTCCTTTTCTAAAACTAGTTTATTTTTCTCGGCTCTGAAATTGAATTTAGCTGTGCAACCTACCATTCTATGTTGAATTTATTTATGACAGTAATATTGCTAACACTCTTGTTCTCGTCTCCTAATATGAAATCTATTTCGTTCTTTGTTGTTCCATTTGGACTTCTCTAGGTCCATTTGCGACCAACACGCTTTTGGAAGAAAGTGTACATTATTCTCATGTTGTAGTTCTCTGCAAAATTGACTAACATCTTTACTCTGTCATTTCCTTCACTTACTCCAAACTTCCCTCTAATTTCAAATATTTTCTTGTTTGCCCAATGGAAAACATATTTCATTTTCACAGAGGCCTTATGTACCACATCTGAAT
>NC_134778.1:25374760-25379760 GCF_046742065.1 Oratosquilla oratoria | reverse complement strand
TACATACATACATACATACATACATACATACATACATACATATATACATACATTCATGTATATGTATATACATACATACATATATACAAAGCAAAGGGCCTCTGGAAACGTACCATAGGGGTAATAATCTATCTCGATTAACCCCTTCTATAAAGAGAAGTATCATTCCTGTTTTTTATGGTCACCTCTGTTGTATTCTATTCATTTGCGTGCCACACTCTTGGTTTTGGGGCTATCTTTCACCCGAATAACGTATTTTAACTTTAGTTAAAAAGAATTACTTTATACGTAAGATATTTTTAACCTTCAAAATACAGGGACTGATACCTATTTTGATCAAAATATGAAGCATTAACCAAAACAAAATATTCAAGGTGTGATACTAGGATGAAAAATTCGACTGATAAACTTCTAACATTGAAAGACTGCGTGTAGTTTCTTTTCAACAAATAAAATAGTCTGACGTAAATATAATTATATATAGAACTTGCAAAGTGTTGAAGAGCTTAAGGCTCTTCAGTCGGAAGTCGTGTCAAATGGTTTAGCATTTTAGCATTGTTAGATTTTGTCCTCTGTTAGACAATTGGGTTCAGCCAAGAACAGGAGAGAGAGAGAGAGAGAGAGAGAGAGAGAGAGAGACAGAGAGAGAGAGAGAGAGAGAGAGTGTGTGTGTGTGTGTGTGTGTGTGTGTGTGTGTGTGTGTGTGTGTGTGTGTGTGTGTGTGTGTGCGTGCGTGCGTGTGTGTGTGTGTGTGTGTGTGTGTGTGTGTGTGTGTGTGTGTGTGTGTGTGTGTGCGTGAGTGCGTGCGTGCGTGCGTGCGTACGTGCGTGCGTGTGTGTGTGTGTGTGTGTGTGTGTGTGTGTGTGTGTGTGTGTGTGTGTGTGTGTGTGTGTGTGTGTGTGTGTGTGTGTGCGCGCGCGCGCTCGCGCGCCAATCCCTTTTCTGAGGTAGCGGTTTTGTATAACTTATTCCAACTGATATTAGATAATTTCATTCTACTGAAGGAAACTTCGCCTCATGAAAAAATTGTTTAGCATTGTGTGTCACTGTTAAATTTTGTTGGCCAAATGCCAATCGATCTTATCCATTGAAGGATTGTAGACTGGCTTAAGCGGGGTCCCAACCCCTCTAGATCAATTTCATTTTCGCGGCTAACTGTTCTTTGTTTTGACAAAAACCTTTGTTTAGGGGTCATAAATCTTCATTTCTTGAAGGAGATAGTGTGTTGCTTCGAGCGCTTGGTCCAATTACAAGACTCGAGATCCTTACTGTCACTCTAACTGTCCACTCTCGACGTCACTCTAGCTGTCCACTCTCGGAAAGCTAAGGCGTTTACTGGGAAGCAGGATAATTCCACCAACGACCCAACAGAATAAAACAATTTGCTGGATGCCAAATCAAACATATGACGTGTACACTCATTTGCTGTAAAAACTTATGTGGCATCAGCAAGTCTATATATATCCTATATTTTTTTCTAAAAAGAATATAAAATAACTTCTCTGCTAGGAAGTGATCTTTAAAAGGAAGAAATTGACTCACCAATCCAGAGACTTTTCTTCTATTGAATCAGATCCTTTTATCCTAATTAACTATAACAAGATCAATCGAGAGTCTTACCGGATATCAGGAGTTAATCGAGATCATTCTAATTCCTTCCATTAAAGCGTAATGCTCAGGGGAACTAGTTTGCCTGCCCGGTACTTGGTATGTATCTATATAACATATCACAGCAAAGAGCAGGCTAACCATGTACTTCCAAGAGAAAGGAATGATACACTATACATTTAATATTGACTAATCCCAGCCGCTTTTATTCAAGTGAGAGAAAGGCATGCACAAGTGAGTTTATAGTACATTTTCTGGCGTTTGATTTTTCACAAAGAGTGCATTTGTTTACGCTGCCGTATATGAAAATCTATCTCATTTTGTTGATCACTAGAATGTTAATAAATCACTTTGCATGCATAGTTATACTTGTTAGTTTGTTTTTCATTAATTCTATAATAAGTGGTTGATTTTTATGGCACGCTTTAGCAGTGAATAGATTTATCACATCTTCATCATGTAATTGCTTGCTCCGGTGTGTGTGTGTGTGTGTGTGTGTGTGTGTGTGTGTGTGTGTGTGTGTGTGTGTGTGTGTGTGTGTGTGTGTGTGTGTGTGTGTGTGTGTGTGTGTGTGTGTGTGTGTGTGTGTGTGTGTGTGTGTGTGTGTGTGTGTGTGTGTGTGTGTGTGTGTGTGTGTGTGTGTGTGTGTGTGTGTGTGTGTGTGTGTGTGTGTGTGTGTGTGTGTGTGTGTGTGTGTGTGTGTGTGTGTGTGTGTGTGTGTGTGTGTGTGTGTGTGTGTGTGTGTGTGTGTGTGTGTGTGTGTGTGTGTGTGTGTGTGTGTGTGCGTGTGTGCGTGTGTGTGTGTGTGTGTGTGTGTGTGTGTGTGTGTGTACGTGTGCGCGCGTATGTGTGTGTGTGTGTGTGTGTACGTGTATGTGTGTGTGTACGTGTGTGCGCGCGCGTGTGTGTGTGTTTGTGTGTGTGTGTGTGTGTGTGTGTGTGTGTGTGTGTGTGTGTGTGTGTGTGTGTGTGTGTGTGTGTGTATGTATATGTGTGTGTGTGTGTGTGTGTGTGTGTGTGTGTGTGTGTGTGTGTGTGTGTGTGTGTGTGTGTGTGTGTGTGTGTGTGCGTGCGTGTGTGTGTGTGTGTGTGTGTGTGTGTGTGTGTGTGTGTGTGTGTGTGTGTGTGTGTGTGTGTGTGTGTGTGTGTGTGTGTGTGTGTGTGTGTGTGTGTGTGTGTGTGTGTGTGTGTGTGTGTGTGTGTGTGTGTGTGTGTGTGTGTGTGATTTCTCATTCGGCCAGAGGTCGGCAAGCAGATCATGTTACACTTGGATAGCTGACGTAAACAGAGAAATGGCGAGTGGTTGTGATACAGTAATTACTACCGAGGTGCTACAATCTCTACGTAGTATAATTGTAGCCTTAGAGGAGGCTATTTTGATCCTAAGATTGGAGAATCGAGTTCTTCGCTCTAAGGCCCAAAACATAGACGACAAACCGTGTTTAAAACGATATGATATTGAGTGAAAAAAAGTAACTATTAATATACGGAGGGGTGGAAGAAAGCCCTCACCAGACCCTCATGAATGCAAGAACTCGTTTTAAGTTCTCGCGGGACTGCAAGAAGTAGAGACGATGGAGGTGCAGAAGAGGAAAAGGAAGTCAGTCGAAAAATTCCTGCCAACTGGGATCTATATACAAGGGACGGGGTGCACTTGTCATCCAAAGGAATTCGACTCCTTGTTGAATCTCTTTAGCGAGAAGTAGGCATTTTGCAATGTTTTCTCGGGTAGAATATGTAGGACTCGGGGGGAAAGTATAAAAACATAGTTAAGACAAAAGAAACAGCTCAGAGAGGGACTGTGAAAAGAATCACTTAAACAGGTGGAGGGAGGATAAACTAAATGTCTACTATACAAAGAAAAAAGTGTAATGAATAAAACTGAATTGTTAAGTGGTAATTTATGCGTAGATGGATTTGATGAATAACGATTACTGAATCCTAGATCAATATGGTAGATAGACATTTACTCCCGGAAATCGAGACAGAGGGATGTAGACTAATTCACAAGGATAGAAAAGGCAGGAAGGGGCAAAGAGTAGTAAAAGCATATATGTATTATCAATAATTCGATAAAGAAATAGGTAAACACGGAATATTTTTGGGGGGAGATCATAGGCAGGAAAGAAATTTATTATCAGAGTCGTATATAGGCCTCCTAACTTCAGTATTGAACACACTGAACCCTGTTTCAACAAATTCGCAGGTCATCCCAGTACAAAAGAATTGTGTTTATGAGAGATTTTAACTAGAAAAACATAGACTGGTAAATTTAGTTGGCGATCAGGAAGAATTTTTATTCTCTTTATTTTATTTTTAGATGTGGTACAATATAACTTTTAAAAACAATTCATCACAAATCCTACAAAAGGAGAGAATACTCCGTATTTATTCGTAACAAACAATGACGATTTGATAAGACATGTAAAAGTGGGTGATAAACTAGAAATAAATTATGGTAGTAAATGAGAAGAATTGAATAGCACAAATATCATTCTAGTACCTGACTTCAGAACAACCAACTTTGAAAAGCTGAGAAAATATTTAAAGCAGTTCATTCATAAGTCTGTCTTAAGTCATGACTGAGGTCAGTGAAATTGTCAGTCCGGAGGTCACTAACGAGGACAAGGGTCTAGTCCTAAATCATGTCAGTGAGAAAAGCAGGAAACCTAGTGAAATCACATACACTGAGGTCAGTATCGTGGTCAGCACGGAGGTCATTAACATGGTCAGGGATCTAGACCTTGGTCATGTCTCTGGGGGAGGTAAAGAACTTCCAAGTCAGATTACATATGAGGTAAACCCGGAGGTCAATTAACGGTGTCAGCGGTCTGGGTGTAATATAAAACAACGTAACAGCATAAATTTATAGCCCCCAAGGCACTTAGGACGACTACTGATACTCCCAAAAAGATGACGAATAGGCTGAAAAAAGAGATCGAACAAAAAAAAAGAGCTTTATGTATGAATAAAAAGGGAGAAGCATACCATAAAAAGACTAGAGTGTTTAATAAAAATACGGACACAGTGAAACGTAACCACAAACTTAAGGTTGCTAGACAAGCGGGATTTAAACCAAAGGGGTTCTTTCATCTCTATAGAACTAAAAATAAGGAAGGGATAGGCCCAATAAACTTTTACAGGGATGTTTTGTTACATTCAGAAAAAAAAATGAGCGAGGCGTATAATAAATATTTTTTCTCGTTATTTACAAAGGAAAGGATAGATATGGTACCTGACTGCGACCCGATCATTAATGAGCATGAGGGAAGTAGTTAAATTAGCATCAACATTAGCAAAGAAAAAGTAGTCAAATAGATTGACAGACTTTAAGCTACAAAATCCCAAGGTCTAGATGATTTTTTTTTTTTCGATAATGCTAAATTTGAAAT
>NC_134778.1:25364760-25369760 GCF_046742065.1 Oratosquilla oratoria | reverse complement strand
CCTTTCACCTTAACACATTTCAAACAATTTTCAATATAATCATATATATCTTTCTTCATACCTGGCCAAAAGTATTTAAGTTGTGCTTGTCTATAAGTTTTATCCTTTCCTTGATGTGAGCTACAATCACTATCATAAAGTAACTTCAATATTTCTTTTACAAGAGTTTGTGGTATTACCAACTGATTTACTGAACATCTAGAAATATCTTTCTCGCTTACAACTGATTTTCTAAACAAAAGTCCATTAGTCAAATGAAATTCCTCTATCTTATACCTCTTTGGTAGTTTTGGAGGATTTCCTCTTGGGTTCATCAAATAATTGACTAATGAATTACATGTCTTACATCCCTCTGTTCTCTTATTAGCATTTCCTCATCTATACTTACTAATTCTTCTATACTACAAACAAAATTAATCAACCCTGTCATTGGTTGGCTAATATTTCTAGAAAGTGCATCTGCCGTAACATTCTTTTTACCCGGAATATATTCAAAATTTACTTCATAGCACTGAAGTATCGCAAACCATCTAGCGAGTCTGCCCCTAACATTCTTATGCTTAAATAAGTTCTGAATAGCTGTATGATCAGTCCATACTCTGATTGGATATCCCAGTATCATATCTCTAAAACTTTCTAATGAATATATCACTGCTAATGTTTCTCTTTCTGTTATAGAGTAGTTTCATTCTGCATTATTACAAAGTCTTGAAGTGTAAGCTATTGGTTTTAAAGTTTCATTTCTCTCTTCCATAAGTATTCCTCCTAATCCTATGTCAGATGCATCGGTGCAAAGAATGAATTCTTTATCATAGTCTGGAAATATTAAAATTAGAGAACTCGAGTTTATCTTTCAACTTATCAAAAGCTTCCTGTTGTGCAGGTCCCCACATGAACTTTGAGTCCTTCTTCAACAAAGAACTTAATTGATTAGCAATGTCAGCATATCGTCGAATAAATTTTCTATAATATCCTGTCAATCCCCAAAAGCTCCCAACATTGTCTATATAGGTTGGAATTGGAAAATTCTTGACTACTGCTTCAACTTTTGAATTCACTGTACTAAGTCCATGTCTGTCTATCTTATGTCCCAAATAAATAACACTGTCTTGCATGAACTTACATTTTTCAAGTTATACTTTCAATTCTGCTTCAGCTAGTCTTCCGAATATCAAATCTAATTTCTTAATATGCTCAACCGCTGTCTGCTAACTATTAAAATGTCATCTAGGAATACACTGGCAGTGTTTCCTAACAACCCATCTAGAATTGTATTCATTAATCTCATGTAAGTTAATGGACTACTATATAACCTAAATGACATTCTTACGCATAATGTCCCGTTGGAGTAGGAAATGCTATGAGCTCTCGTGAGTCTTCATGGAACTCTATTTGCTAAAAAGCAGATTTGATATTATAGTGCTAAAATACCGTCTATTGGTATATATGTGGGGATTTCTAGAATATTGGTTTATTTTGTGTCTCTTGTTTCCTGGTGCATACGAAAATTACTACATTTATGTGTTTTATGGCCTACTCTTTTGTGATACATACAGAATGGTGGGTTTCCACACTGATATTCATAATGACCTTCATATTTGCAATTTCTACAAATAATTCCATAACAGTCTTGTGCTTTGTGTCCCCAGGTATTACAATTAAGACATAGGATTCTAGTATTCCTGGATGGACTTCTAACTTTCCATCTATGTCCTACTTCTGTTTTCTTAAACTCTCCTCTAGAGTACCTCTGTTGCCCCACTGTCATCACATATGGATTTATTATTCTGGTCTCACTGTACCCTTGAAGAAAATAATCTACTTCCCCTAAATTCATATTAAATTTGAAATCTTTATACGGCTTTTCTGCCGTTCCGGACGTGTATCGAGAGAAAATCATCAGTTTTTTCACACGACTATATAGGAGGACATCTGGGTGTGCAGAAGACATTGGATATAATTATCAAGTACTTCTATTGACTTGGGATCCATAGACAAGTAGCACAGTATTGTAAAACATGTGAAACATGCCAGTTGATAGGTAAGCCTAACATTGTTATTCCACCTGCACGTTGCAACCTATCCCTGTGGTGCCGGAACCTTTTACTCATGTGATAATTGATGCCGTGGGCCCCCGGCCCAAAACCAAAAAGAGGCATCTGTACATGTTGACCCTAATGTGCACTACCACCAGGTATCCAGAGGCCATTCCACTGCGTTCCATTACAGCCAGGACTGTGCTGCCAGCCTTGACAAAGTTTTTTACCCTATTCGGAATACCGAGGATTGTGCAGTCCGACAGAGGTACCAACTTTGTATCCAATATCTTCAGGCAAGTAATGTCTCTTCTTGAGACTAAACAATATATTGCATCTGCTTATCATGCCCAAAGCCAAGGAGCCTTGGAACGTTTTCATGGAACCTTTAAAACAATGTTAGCAAAGTATGATCATGAGACTGGAAATGAGTGGGATGTGGGTTTGCCATTCCTTCTATATGCGATCAGATGTGCTAGGCAATCTAGTCTCGGGTTTTCTCCAAGCGAACTATTGTTTGGTAGAGACCAATGAAGCTATTTTATGAGAGCTGGATAGACTTGGAACATTCTGATGACTCATCTGAGTATGTGTCTAAGTTAAAGGAAAACCTAGATGTGGTACACAGGTTTGCATAATGTAATTTAAAACTAATTCAAGAAAAGATGAAAGAAAATTACGATAAAGATGCTGTAGAACGTAACTTTGAGGTTGGGGATGAAGTTCTGTTGTTCTTTCTCGTAAGAAAGTGTCCATTACAAACAAGGTACAGGGGACCTTTCAGAGTTATAGGTAAACGGGGAGAATTGAACTATGTGATATCCACTCCTGATTACAATAAAACAAAAAGGTTAGTACATGTAAACCTGATTAAGAAGTACCATAGAAGAGACTCGGGAGGTGCTGCCAAGACAGAGGAGAAGGTGGATGGTACTGTAAATATTTTAGAAGTTGTGGAGATGCAAAGTGAAGACAACCTTGATAAAATTCCTGTAGGTAACAAACTCAAGAATTCTGATGTCCTGGCTAATCTAAATAGTAAATTGTGTCATTTGCCTGACAGTCAACAGTCAGATGTTTCAGAACTACTGCACGAGTTCATGGATATTTTTGGAGATGTGCCGAGACCAACGACTGAGGCAGTTCATCATATTGAACTAGTGAAAGGTGCCGCCCCGGTAAGAGAAAAGCCCTAAAGAATGTCCTCCCACAAGGCAGCTACTCTCCAGAAAGAGGTAACATTTCTTCTTGATAATAACTTAGCAAAGCCAAGTAAGAGTGACTGGGCTGATCCATGTATTATTGTGCCAAAAGGAAATGGGGAATATAGAATGTGTAATGATTACAGAAAACTTAATGCTCTTACCAAGGTTGACAACTTCCCTCTTCCTCGCATAGATGACTTAATTGACTATATCGGCAAGGCAAAAATTATAACTAAATTAGATTTAATGATTGGCTACTATCAAATGCCACTGTCTGATGAGGCAAAACATGTGTCAAGTCTCATAACACCTAGTGGCCTGTATCAATACAATGTAACTTCATTTGGCTTACGGAATGCACCCGCAAAGTTTTCACGTCTAATGTCTAATGTTATTGCATGCTTGAAAGGTATGTGTGTACATCGATGATCCGTGCGTGTATTGTCAGACGTTGGAGGAACACTTGAATTCCCCGAGGTCCTTGTTTGAGAGGTTAAGAAAGACTAGGTTGACTGTCAATCTAATGAAAACTGAGTTTGCTCATGCAAAGGTGACATTTTTAGGCCATGAGGTGAGTTACGGTACGGTTGCACCTGTGCACGTCAAGGTTGAAGCCATAGAGGCTTTAGCTGCTCTTGCCAACCGTAAAGTAGTCCAATTTTTTTTAGGTATGGCATTTATTACCGAAGATTCTGCCCTAATTTCAGTAAACTTGCTAAACCACTCACTGATTTAGTAAGTCCTAAAGTAAAATTTAAATGGACATTAGAATGTCAATCCTTACCCCCAAACCTGTCTTATATGGTCCTAATTTCTCCAAAAAATTTACTATTAATGTTGATGCTAGTGATGCTGCTTCGGGAGCTGTGTTAATGCAAGGACATGATGGAATATTGTTTCTTATATGTTATATGTCTGCGAAATTCAAAAAATACCAAAGACACTTCAGCACTATAGAGAAAGAAGCAGTAACATTGTTGATGGCTTTGGAAAAAAATTGATGTGTATGTTGGAAATTACCGACAAAAAATAACTGTTTATAGTGATCATAACCCTCTAGTCTTTGTGAACAATATGAGAAACAAGAACATGAGGTTGACAAGGTGGTGGTTAGCCTTACAGCCTTACAAGCTGGAAATCAAACATGTGAGAGACAAGAGTAATGTAATTGCAGACAGTTTATCAAGACCGTACTAAGGTCTTATCTGACAATCGTGTTTTCTTTATTATAGTATTAGGGTCACAACTCTATTGTATGGTAATCTAAGTGTGGTTGAGGCTGTAGTTGTTTATTCCCTCGATATCATGTAATGTACTCCTATGATTTATTGTATAAAGGTTATTCCACTGTTCTGAATCTTGGCTAGTTGGAAAAAGTGCACTATTCCGGTTATAAAAATTATTGTGCTTAATTTAAAGGTGGGGCTGTTATGCAAGAGTGCATTTTTTCTATGAAACTATGTATTATGTAAACTATGTATTATGTATGTATTATGTATAAAACTATGTATTATGTAAAAAGGGGTGTAAGTCTCTTCGCCTCCAGCGACTGATGGTGTCGTCTGCCAAGTAAGATACGTTGCTTGGGGTACTACATATGTATTCTTTGTATTGTGGTGTTGGGTATGAATGTTTAGAGCGCACTGGTACATGAATAATTTTACGTAATTGTTATGTACACCCTGATGTAAGAAATTATATCTTGTAACGAAGATTGTGGATGCCTTAAGGTTTGTAGTACTAGTTGCCAAATGTGACG
>NC_134778.1:25349760-25354760 GCF_046742065.1 Oratosquilla oratoria | reverse complement strand
TTTCTGCTCGCCAATTTTGTCTGTTAGTTTGTGCAGCACGCATCAACTAGGCACTTTACATGGGCCTTCCAGCTTACCCTGGAGTCCAGTTTCAGGCCAAGGAGAAAGGTTAGATATTATACTGGAATGGAATTTCCGTGTAATTGCAGATTTATTTCAGTCTGGGCTCTACGTGAAAATACAACCACGGTTGACTTTACCTCCAAAAACTTAAATCTCAATTCGTCGGATCATTCCTGGAGCGAGTCCAGATTCCGACGTCGTCAGCGTATAATAAGTATTTAAGATTCCGAGGTAGAGCAGATAGAATATTGTTAATTAATAAGCACTGGCTGTTCAATAAAAGCGAAGGAGGAGGGTGGAGGGGGGTGGAATATATAGGAAATGGAATGGGTGGGAGTGGTTTCCATGCCTTTTCTTTTTGGCTACCCCCCGTGTAAGGAGGAAGGAGCCTTTGGTATATGTATGTATGTAATGAGCAACAAAAATAATGTGGGGCTCAACACATTTCCCTGTGGTACGCCATTTTCTTGTATGCGTACTGATGAAAAGCAACTTTGAATTTTGACGGAGAATGTTCTCACTGGTAAAAGGTTTTGCATGAAAATAGGGAGATTCCCTCTAAGACCAAGTGCATAGTTTTTTCGAGGATACCACGTCGCCATGTCATGTCGTAGGCTCTTTCTATATCTAAGAAGCAAGCTACAAGGAATTTTTTCTTCTCGAAACTTGAAAGGATATCATGCTCTAAGTTGACTAAATGGTCGAAACTACTTCAATTTTTCGTGGAATCACATTGGACAGGAACTATAAAATCTTGAGATTCTAGAATGAGTTTTAATCTGTTAGTGACCATACGTTCTAATACTTTGCATAAGCAGTTGGTAAGCGCTATAGGCCGATAAGAGGAAGGACTCTTTGGGTCCTTTTCCTTTTTGAGAATAGGTATGACGTGGGCATGTCTCCATGTTTCTGGGAAGTTATGATTAATCCAGTTTTTGTTGTACAGCTCCAGTAATTTGTTGAGCGGGATTCAATTTAGATGTTGCAGCATCTCATACCTAATTTCATCCGGGCCAGCAGAGGTCATTCTAAACGAGCTTAAAAGCCTGTTCAGGCTCGGGTAGTTGGAAGGGAGTATTATAATCGTGGTGTGGATGTTTACGGAAGACCAGTGGCACTACTTCCAGTCTTTGTTTATGCTGTAGGAATGTTGGCGAATAATTATCTGTATTGCTTATTTGTGGATATGTATCTGCTATTACGTTTGTGATGTCGGTGGGCGTACTTTTAAATGTGGTTCCTATCGTCAAAGTCTTTATGGTAGGTGTATGTTTGCCGTCAATTCTTCGGACGGCCGACCAAAGCTGTGTTAGAGGGATATGCATATTAATTGTCGAAATAAAATCACGCCAAGGATTTTGTTTGGACTATTTCATTACTTAAAAATAGTTCTATGATAAGTTAAAGGCTAAAACTTTTGTAAAATAAAAATGAAAGAAAGTGGGGGAAGTGAGATCGCTGAAAGTGCTGTTAGTCTTCTTGCTCTTATTTATTTATTTATTTGTTTGTTTGTTTGTTTGTTTAAATATATATATATATATATATATATATATATATATACATACATACATATATATATATATATATATATATATACATATATATTTGTTGAGACATTCTCACAGGTTGACGTAAGTAGAGTAGGAAACACAGGAGTCGTAGTCTTGAGTTTATTCCTGACTAGTTTCTCAGGTATGCTTTTTCACACCTGCGAAACTATTCAGGAACAAGCTCAAGACTAAGACTCCTGTGTTTCCTACCCCGCTTACGTCATATATATATATATATATATATATATATATATATATATATATATATATATATATATATATATATATATAGAGAGAGAGAGAGAGAGAGAGAGAGAGAGAGAGAGAAATCTTCGCAGTGTTACTTGTTCGTAAGTACATTTCCTCTCTGCTACGTGTCCACTTTTTCATTAACCTCATTTCTTTGCTCATGCTCTAATGTAACACCTGTGTTCTTTTTTTTTTCTTTTTCTCCATAAGCTTGTTCTCCCTCCTCTGATTTTACCTCCTCACCTTACCCCTTCTCTTTCTTCTTTTTCTCGTTCTTTTCCATCTACTCCTATTCCCCTTTCTCCTCCATCTTTGCTTCCTCCTCCCATCCTCCACTTCATTCTCCACTCCTCCATACTGTTTTTTCTGCTCCTCTTTCAACTCGTGCTTCTTCAACTCAAGCTCATACTACCCAATTCTTTATTTCCTTTTCCTCCTCCTCTTCCTCTTCCTCTTCCTCTTTCTCTTTCTCTTCCACTTACACTTCATCTTCATTATCCTCTTCCTACTTTTTTCCTCTTTCTCTTCCTCCTCCTATTTCTCTTCCTTTTCTTTCTATCCCTTTTTCTTTTATTCTTCATTTTCTCCCTTCTCTACCTTTCTCAATTTATTCTCACTCATTCCCTCGATCTCGTCCACCTACTGCTCCTTACATTCTACTCCTCCGCCTTCTCCTTCTCCTCCCCATCGTCCTCCTCCTCCTCCTCAGTCTCCTCCTTGTTTCCTCTTGATCTTCCAGCTTCTCCTTGTCCACCATTCCTTCTATTTCCTACCTTTATTTTTCCTTCTCGCCCCACTCCTATTACTCCTGTTTTCCTTCTTCCTCCTCATTTTCTTGCTCTTTTTGCTTCTTCAATTGTACTTCCTTTTGATTTTCAACCTCTCTTACTCCATCTTACTCCTTATTACTCCTCTCTCTACTCTTTTCTTCATCCTGTTCCTATTTTCATTTCCGTCCGCATTTTCTTCTCTTTTTTTTTTTTTTTTTTTTTTGTCTTATTTCCCATTATTTTTATGTACCTTTTACCTTTATTTCACGTCCTACTCCACTTTATTCTTTCATTTATTTTTCTCCTCATATTTCTCTTCTTCACCTTCCTTATCATCATCCTTTTCCTTCTCTTTTTCCTTTTCCTCCTTTTCCTCTTCATTTTCATCCGCTTCCTTATTTTTCCCTGTTCATCTACCCCTTTTCTTCATCTTGTGTTTCCTCTCTATCCTCACCCTGCAACACACACACATTTTTCTTTCTTCTGTACATCGTCTTTGGTATGACTGCCCTTTCATTCCTTTATCTCCCTCCGATGGATCTTTTTTTTTTCTGTTCCTTCTCCTCCTCCCCCTCCTCCTTCAAACTTTAGTTGTAGTCTCGTTAACCTAATTAAGCAACATAACACAAACGTGTTTATTTATTTCTCTCACCTTCAAGTCAAATTTTACATATACTTATTAATTCACTTATGTATCTATTCATTTGTTTTTATTTCTATAGTTATATACATATTTTTGCGGGGTGGGGGGTGACAAAAAGCTGCTGAGTGTAGGTCAAGACCAGACTGAAATGTATTTCACTGTTAGGCGAATAGTATGATATGATATGATATAACATAATGCGTTGAAAGTTAGATTTCTTTTATGATATATAATGCAAGGGTAATGATATTTTACATAAACACTTGCACTTATATATAATGAATTGTAATTCAGACCCATGGTATTTTTATACGCCTTTCTAATCTTGTGTTTCTGTTAATCTCTCTACATATCTGTCTCTCTACCTATCTATTCACCTCTTTATTTCTTTATCTGTCCATCTGTTTTATTATGCATGTGTATCTCTCTAGTTGTCTATCTGTTTATTTCTCTGTCTATTTACCTATCTGTGTATATTTCTCAGGCCTTTCAATTTTCACCCACCTTTCTCACTTGTCATTCGTCACTTCCCCTTTCTTCATGTTCACTTCTTATTACTGTCTTTGATTCACATATTTTAGTCAATAGGACCTGTTGTCTTTAATCTTCCAATACTAAAATTTCATAAAGTATGATATTTTCGTTCTGATATACTCTTCAGTGTAGGTGGAATATTAAAGTTGGGAATTTTCCACTTTCTTACGTTAATCTTTACACGTGCTTCTCTGAGGTACACTCAAGGAATCCCCCGAGAACAAGTATGTTATGTCCTAGGTGATCTTTGAAGTGACCTTGTGGTTTCTTTAGTCCAATAATATTTAAGTTTATATTTAAGATTCTCCCCAGAGGGCGTGATCTTACAATCGTGAACCAATTGAAAAATCTCATCCTTCACCCTTTCCCCAATCAGATTCGTTCTTACAAGTCTATATCCAATATTGTTTACTTAAGCAATCTCGGATCTCTGCATTTCTTACTTAGATTACAGCATTGTACATATCAGCAATTAAATTGGGCCCCAGCCATTATTTAAAAACACACAGTACATCTCCGAGTTAGAGGAACAGGGGTACATAGATAACTACCCTTACCTGCTATCCGTCCTCAAAACCAATCAACACTCTGCAAGTAGTGCGACCCTAACGATTGGACCATGTCTAATGTATCTGTCGACTTTGAATCTACTCAATTATTCTATCTATTTATTTATTTGTTTATTTTGACATGAGGAGAATTGGCAACTATACACTGTTTACACTGTAGCACTCTAAATTGCCGATGCATTTCCTTACAATAGTATATATATATATATATATATATATATATATATATATATATATATATATATATACTATATATATATATACATATATATATATACTATATATATATATATATATATATACACGAGGTCCATTGAAAAAGTATCCGACCTTGGTCCATAAAGAAAAGATTTGTGTACATTTCAAAACTTTTATTCAATCACCTTCAAAGTATTCCCCTTGGGAGTGCACACACTTCTCCCAGCGGTGCTGCCACTGCTGGTAACATCTCTGGAATGCCGAAATTGGAATGTTGTAGAGCTCTGCCGTCGTTTTTCTCATAATTTCCTCTCTCGACTCAAAGCGCTTCCCTTTAAGGGTTGTTTTCAGTTTAGGGGAGAGCCAGAAGTCACAAGGTGCCACGTCTGGAGAGTAGGGAGGGTGCCGAACAAGTGCAGTATTG
>NC_134778.1:25324760-25329760 GCF_046742065.1 Oratosquilla oratoria | reverse complement strand
GATACATGACTGGGCAGATAACATTGAGGTCCTCTTCTTGCCACCCAACATGACATCTTTGATTCATCCTATGGACCAGGGGATCATTGCGACCTTCAAGGCGTATTATCAGCGACGCACCCAAAAACAGATGGTCGAAGTCTTAGATGCCCCCAAGAAACCTGTTGCCAAAGAGTTCTGGTCATCATACAACATCCTCAAGGCGATCCTTAATATTGATGCTGCATGGAAGGAGGTGAAAGAAAAGACAATGAATGTATGCTGGGGCAAATTTTGGAAGGAGTGTATCCATGACTTTGATGGGTTCCTTGATGTTGAAGAAGCCAGAAGAGACATCGATAATCTCTCACACCAGGATGGATTTGAAGACATTAAAGATGATGTTATCAATCTGGTTGAATCTCACAGGGAACCACTCAGGAACAAATATCTCATGGAACTAGACCGAGAGAAAACACTCTCCTATGAAGATGAAGAAAAACCGGAGATTGCTGGAGGCTAAAGATCTTCGTGTTGCATTCAAGTTGATTGATGAGGGAATCCAAAATTTCAAAGACAAAGACCCAAATCCAGCCCGGAGTAAGACAGTTTGCAACAACGTTTTACAAGAACTCAAAATCTATCACACCTTATACGAAGAAAAACGAAGAACCAAGCAATTAACAATAACTAGCTTCTTCACAGCCCTTCCAGAGTCACCACCACCCACTCCTTCCACGCCAGGACAATCCACTTCTTCCACGCCAGAGTCTTACACTTCTTCCACGCCAGGGGCATCCACGCCTTCCACGCCTCGCCAGGGCCATCAACTTCTTCCATGCCAAGTCCTTCCACTTTCAAGTCAAGGTCATCTATTTTTGCAAAACCAAGTCCTTCCACTTCCAAGTCACAATCATCAGAAGCTGCTGCACCAGAGTCATCATCAACTCAGTAAAAGTCCTCCAGAGTCTTAATTTGCTACACCAAGTCCAGCCACTTCCCATTCCCATCAACTAGATTCTTAAAAAAATTTAGGAATAAAATAAACACAGTGTATGTACAAGTGCTTTTCATAGCCTTTATGCATACTTCCGTATTTATTATTTCTTTTTGTACTTTAATGTGGCGAATACAGTAGTGTATAGATTAAAATGTCGTATGTCTAGGAACGTAACCCCTATTTTTGTATTGCTTTTAGTTATTCGCTATACAAAAGGGTTTTCAGGACCCTCTTTCATATAGCGTGGATCACCTGTTTATATATATGTATATATATATATATATATATATATATATATATATATATATATATATATATATACTAAATACCCCATTGTTAATTGGATTTAAGAAAAGAAAGGAAATAACAATTTCCGTATATTTCGATCACTGGCTGTGATTCTCTTCAGCGGAATACAAAGTCAAGAGGAAACGCATATATTATATACAGAGGAGAGGGGTGGAGTAAGAGAACATGAACAATACATATCAGGTAGCATCTATGATGTTGCGCTGGCTTTATGGCAAGTCGTCCGCTTTTACAATGGAAGGAAGTAATTTATTAACTGCCGAGGTGGTTATGTAACCAGGAGACCATTGTCCATTTGATATATCAAAGTTAGGGAATTGTTTGATCAGGTAAGATTAAATTATTTTCCTTTTAAAACTAGATTTAGATTTGAATATGATTTTTGCCTCGTCCCAATTATGCGGTGATTATTGTTGGCTACATGTTGGAATACCACGGAGTTCTGTTTTGCGTATTTGACAGAGTTTTTATGTTCTTTTATTCTTGTTTTCAATTCTCTACTCGTCTGTCCCCAATATTCTTCTTCACATCCTGAGTAGGGTAATTTATAAACTCCAAGGTTGGTCTATGATGCACATTAACTATTCTGAATGAATTATTGGGGTAACTGAAAATAATATTTATGTTACCTTTTGGTAGCATCTAGGAGAAATCATTAATGGATTTATTATAAGGAAGTTTTAGGAAATTTTCATTCCATTTGTGATGCTGAGATGAGTGAGAAGTGGATTTGTAGAAGCTGATTTAAGCCTTACTTAGGGCTTTGTTTATAAACCAGTCTGGGTACCCTAATCTTTTTAACTGATTTCTTATAGCTGAAATTCCTGAATTCAAATATGATGGACTGCATAGTCTTAGTGCCCTATGAAAGAGACCCGAGGCAACACTATATCTGATATTATCGGGATGGTTACTATAGAAGTGTACATAACTCCCAGTGTGTGTGGGCTTTCTGTACACTGTGAAAGAAAGATGATTCTGATGTCTCATTACTAGAGTATCTAAAAATGGCAATCTATTACAATCTTTACATGGAAGGGAATAAACACCTGGGATATGAACTTCTCAACCTCTGGTGAACATAAACAACTTGTTTATTAATGGTATTAGGATAATTATGAATTAAAATTACCTTCTCTTTGGAAAGAATTTTGAATAAATGACTAATGAACTCTTAAAAGGGGAGGACAAGGGGATTCTGTCTCTCTTTTGGCTTAGTGGAAGGGGGGTTGAAAAGGCTAGTTTTGGCTTGGCAGAGGATTTTATCCAGAAACCACTGAGAGTAAGCTAATTTTGTTAATTGGGACCTGATGGAGGTTAATATCCGTTCTAAAAATTGTGGGCTACAAATCCTGAAGGCTCGGAGAAAAAGACCCGAAGCTACACTTCTTTTAATGTGATCTGTGTGATGACTAAAGAAGTGAAGGTAACTTCCTGAATGGGTGTTCTTTTTGAAAGCAGCAAAAGCAAGCCTATTCCCATTCCTTATGTTTGATGTGTTTAAAAAGGGAATTTTGTAATCTTTTTCCCATTCTACTTTGAACTTGAAATTAGTTGTTAAATGATTGAGTTTATCTAGAAAAATATCAAAGGGATCCCAACTTTCATCCCAAAGAGTGAAAATATCCTCAACATATCTGAACCAAATCATACCTGGGGGTTTAACTGTTGGAAGAAGAACACTCGAAGTATTCCATGTAAAGATTAGCCAGAACAGGAAAGGCTAGAACCCATGCTACAGCCAAACTTTTGCCTAAAAAAAAAAAATTGAAAGAAAAAAAAACATTAGTTGACACAGGTGAGAAAAAAGCGCAATAATTTTGGGAACCGGAAAAGGGAATTTATATTGGAATGCTTGTAGCTTGGTATCTAGCAAGGACAAAACATCATCAACACAAATATTCGTAAATAAATAAAACAATGTCAAGACTTAATAAATACGGCCTGAATTTTTAACATCCTTAATTTGCTGTATGAAATCTTCTGAATGTTTTAAATGGGAGGTGGAAAATTTACCCACAAATGGTGATAACAAACCCGCAAGCCATTTGGAAAGTTTGCTAGTGCACGAACCCCTGTTGGAGATGAAGGTTCTATGGGGGTACCGGTACCTTCATTATGTAGTTTGGGGAGGCCGTAAAAATAAAGCAGCTTAGGATTGAAAACTTTAAATTCAGAGACGTGTTCACTAGTGGTAATCTACGAACTTGTCTATTAAAAGAGGCAGCCATGTCTTTTAGAGGGTTTTTGGTAAGTTTTTACGTATATGTTATGGTCATTTAGAAGATCCATGGCTAACGTACAAGTCGGGTTTGTTATCACCATTTGTGGGTAAATTTTCTTCTAAAGCTTCAGCAATTCTTGAGATATCTTCCCTATTCGATCTTCTCATCCTTTGAGTTTATCGTATAACCCCCAAAATCTACCTTCAATATCCCTGTTCAAAGGCCTTTTGCATATGATTTCATTCATGTCCTCTTTCATTTCTGGTATGCTTGGACGGCGTCTTGTAGTTGTTATAAAATTCCGAGTCCTTTCGTTTCCAGCCGATTCCGCCGCTGATTTGGATTCTTTACTTTAAAAAGGCAAGTTTGAATCCAAAAGCAGAATACATGCAATTAAAAATGAGAATGGAGAATACACTAGCTGCTGCAAAGAGTATTTGAACCAATTTTGATTTTTCATTATAGTGCTACTATTCAGTAATATGTAAGTATCCATTATCCACCTATTTTATATATGTATATGAAAATGCTACATGGTAAGAACTTTAAAATTTTAATGTCACTGTTTCTTTGTCTACGCAGCACACACTCAAAACTACAGCTAGCAAAATTGACTACATACCTCTTCTATCGATACTGCTGCTGACACCACCTCAGGACCTCACTTCCTGTGTACAGCAAAAATTAAATTATGCTGGCTGCAGGAGGCTTTTACATTATCAAAATAAGATAATATAAAAAAAAAAACTAACATGGAGGCAAAGAGTCATCAAATGCAACATCATGAAATTTAAAATTTGTACATTTACACACACACACACACACACACACACACACACACACACACACACACACACACACACACACACACACACACACACACACACACACACACACACACACACACACACACAAACACACATACACACATACACACATACACACACACATACACACGTACGCACGCACGCACGCACACACACACACACACACACACACACACACACACACACACACACACACACACACACACACACACACACACACACACACACACACACACACACACACACACACACACACACACACACACACACACACACACACACAAACACACACACACACATCGTTCCGACATCCATTTAACAAATATGGAAAGCTAAAAACAAAATCTGTTGCGATGACTAAGTGTGTAAAGGGGTTATCACATTGGGCTTCTACGGGCTTTACCAAATTGTAAAGACATACTATTGAAATATTCCTAGAGAAGTCTAGATTTTCTGTAAGGGAAGTCATATTCTTGTCATTCAAATGGAGGTTGGAGGTGGGATGTGTGATAACCCCGTCCCACGTGTTGAAGACGGAGTTGTGTTAGCACTGAACACAAACCGATTTTAAGTTAAAATGGTTTAATTTCATGCATCATATTGTACATCTAGTGTGCACAAGTATTTTGCACTGTCAGATTGAATAGCGTGCATTGCTAA
>NC_134778.1:25302260-25312260 GCF_046742065.1 Oratosquilla oratoria | reverse complement strand
GAAAATTAAGATTATTAATCGGAGGATTATAATCTCTAAAAGATAAAAATATATAAAAAATGCAGATACCAATGGATTCAATTGTAATAAAGTAAGAGAAATGAATGGTAGTAGACAAAAATAAGAAAATAGAAAGAAGAGAAAAGAGAAGTGGAAAAAGAAGTAGGAATAGGAGAGTGGGGTAGAGGAATAGGAGAACGAGGAGTAGGAAGAAGAAGAATAGAAAGCAGAAGAGTAAGAGGACAAACTAAATGGTAGTTGAATAAGGTCTTGGTGCTCGACCAACCGGGCGCAGTACCATCGAACAACGAAGTACTGACTACAGAGTTGCAGGTCTAAACACCACCTCCTGATGGCCTAGAACTCATCCTAACACGCTCACTCACACTAACAATCACCCTAACCATCGTCCTCTTCCTCTTCCTCCTCTTTCTGCCCCTATTCTTGTTCTTCTTCGTTCTTGTCCTCATTTTCTTTCTTTCTTTATCCCTCTGTCCATCAACCACACATTTTCACCCTTACACTCACCCTCACCTTCATATTTACCCTCATTCTCATCCTCAGCCTTAGCCACACTTTCTTTTACCCTCACCCTCACCCTCACCTTCGTCCTCTTCGTCGTACTCGTTCTCCTATTCCTATTCCTCCTACTCTTTTTCTTTTGCTTCACCCTCTTTCTATTCTTCTCCTACGTCTTATCCTCTTCTCCCTCCCTTCTCTCTCTACCTTTCTCTCTCCCTCTCCCTCTCCAGTTCCATCTTACTCTCTCTTCCTCTCCCTTCCCCCCCCTCTCTCTCTCTCTCTCTCTCTCTCTCTCTCTCTCTCTCTCTCTCTCTCTCTATATATATATATATATATATATATATATGTATATATATATATATACACAGAAAATACACACACACACACACACACACACACACACACACACACACACACACACACATATATATATATATATATATATATATATATATATATATATATATATATATATACATATAAGATTGAAGGTGAAAGAAGTTGATGAGGAGAAATGGGAGAATTTTACGCCTTAACGTTTCGACCCGCAGGGTCTTGGTCACAAAGCTAACAACTCAAACGTAACCGGATATTTTATACACGGACGGGTCATCTTATGGGACGCTTCGGAGAGCTTGTTATTTTATCTGCGTATTCTTTTATTATTAATAAGCTTGTGGCTTTTGTTAAACATATAAATCCTTCTCTATGGTTAATGTTGTTATTAGTGTTGATATATGCTGCCTCAATTGTCTTCCTTAGTTTCTTGGATGATCCTTTATTTAATACGGTTGTGTTGTTCCAGTCTGGAAGGTGACCATGTTTATCCACATGTATTACTATGGAGTTAGATGTCCTATGGGCTTTTACGTCATTTTTATGTTCATTTATCCTTTTATTAAGACCGCGACCAGATTCACCAAAATATGAAGAGGGACAGCTTTTACACGGAATTTTATATATATATATACAGTATATATATATGCATATATATACACATATATATATGTGTATATATATGTATATATATACATATATATATATATATTTGTATATATATGTATAAATATATATATGTATATATATATATACATATATACATATATATATATATATATATATATATGTATATATATATTTATATAGTGTGCAAAGATGGTGTGTGGAACAAGAAGGACAGGAGGAAATATAAGAAAGGGTAGTGAATGGTGGGATGAGGAAACAAAGAAGGTTGTAGAAGAGAAGAAGCGAGCTTTCACAGATTGGTTACAAAATAGGACGAGGGAGTCATATGAGAGGTACAAAGAAAAGAAAAGAGAAGTAAAGCAAAAGGTAAAGGAGGCAAAGAGGAGTGCAGATGTGAAATGGGGTAAGAGTATGACAGAAAATTTTGAAAGTAATAAAAAGATGCTTTGGAAAGAAATTAAGAGAGGAAGAGGAGGCGAATCAAGTAGAGAAGAAAAGGTAAAAGGTGCAGATGGAGAGATGATAATGGAGGAGAAGGCCGTAAGGGGAAGGTGGGCAGAATATTTTAGGGAGTTGCTAAATGTGAAGGAGGATAGGTAGGGAAAGATAGCTGCAGTAGGAAATGCTAAGAAAATGACCGTGATGAGTGAGGAAAATGGGGAAGAAATAAGGAAGGATGAAGTGAAGGCAGTTGTTAAAATAATGAAAGCAGGTAAGGCACCTGGTCTGGATGGATGCCATGCAGAATGTCTAAAAAAAGGAGGTACAGTGATGGTGGACTGGTTGGTGAGGTTATTTAATATTTGCTGGAGAGAGGGTAGAGTGCCGGAGGACTGGAGGAGTGCCTGTATAGTTCCACTTTACAAGGGAAAAGGGGACAAGTGTGAATGTAGTAGTTTCAGAGGGATTAGCTTGTTAAGTGTAGTTGGGAAGGCTTATGGGAGGATCTTGATTGAGAGGATTAGGAGAGGAACAGAGGGAGTAATTGGTGAGGAACTGTGTGGATTTAGGACGGGTAGAGGTTGTGTAGACCAGATCTTTGTGGTAAGACAGATATGTGAGAAAGCTATAGGAAAATGTAAGGATGTTTTTGGAGCCTTTATGGACCTGGAAAAGGCTTACGACAGGGTACTCAGAAAGGCACTGTGGAAGGTTTTGCGGATATACGGGATAGGAGGAAAGCTTCTAGGAGCTATCAAGAGTTTCTATGCGAGTAGTAGAGCTTGTGTCAGCATTAGAAATGGAGAGAGTGAGTGGTTCGAGGTAAAGGTGGCAATTCGTCAGGGATGCGTTATGTCACCCTGGCTATTCAACTTATACATGGATGGGGTAGTGCGAGAGGTAAATGCAAGGGTAGTGGGTCAGGGATTGGAGATGGTTAAAGAAAATGGAGAAAAGTGGGAGGTGAGCCAGCTGTTGTTTGCGGACGACACTGCGCTTGTGGCAGGATCGGAGGAGGGATTGAGGAAGTTGGTGACAGAGTTTGGGAGAGTGTGTGATAGAAGAAAGCTGAAGATAAATGTGGGTAAAAGTAAGGTAATGAGATGTACAAGGGATGAAAGTGGTAGTAGTCTGGAAGTGAGCATTGAGGGAGAGCGACTGGAGGAAGTGGATAGTTTTAGATGCTTGGGTGCAAATTTGGCAGGAAAAGGTGGAGTGAAGGTGGAGGTAGAATGTAGATTGAGAGAAGCGAGTAAATGCCTTGGTGGATTAAAAAGCGTAATGAGGAATAGACATTTGGGAATGGATGCTAAGAGGAGACTGTATGAAGGGGTGATTGTGCCAACAGCACTGTGTGGGGCAAAAACATGGAATATAAGAGAGGAAGAGAGAAGGAGATTGAATGTGTTTAAGATGAGGTGTCTGAGAAGTATGATGGGGGTTACTAGGCTGGATAGAGTGAGAAATGAGGAGGTGAGGAGGAGAACAGGGATGGAAAGGGGGTTGGGAGATAGGGTTGATGAAAGAGCATTAGGATGGTTTGGACACATGGAAAGAATGAGTAAGGAAAGACTGGTAAAAGAGGTATAGAAAGCAGATGTGGAGGGAGTGAACATGAAGGGACGTCCTAGGATGAGGTAGATGGATGGGGTGAAGGGGGCTTTGGGGAAGAGGGGAATGTCTGTTGAGGAAGGACGGGAGAGGACAGAAGACAGGGGTGAATGGAGAATGGTTGTATATGGATGATGTGATGCATGAGGTGGAATGGGGGGTGAGGTAGTATGTGTGAGCAAAATTTGACGCAGCCCGAAGGGATTTCTCCCCGTCTTCTCCTTTTATGCATGGGGGGACGGAGAAGGGGGTCGCCGATTTAATGAAGCGGCCTTGCTGTGGGTGTGCTGTGTCTTGCAACACTGCTTCTGACCCAGGGCAGTGAACAAGGTGCAGGGATGACCCGTCATCCAGGAGGTGCAAAGATGAAAGGGAGGGTGGTGGGGTGTGGAGTGTATTTCAGGCTACCTCCCTTGTAAGAGGGAAAAAGCCTTGGTATCTGTATGTATATATATATATATATATATATATATATATATTTATATGTATATATATGTATATATATATATATATACATATATATATATATATATATATATTTTTTTCTCTCTTCCACTGCCTCTTCCTCTCGAACTCCATAACACTAACACTTACATTCTCATCTTCACCGACAGACTTAGCCTCAGCTGCACCCTCATTTTCATTATCACCCTTACCCTCAACCTCACCTTCATACTTATCCCCACTTTCAATTTCATCCTGGCCCTCACCCTTAACCTTGCCCTCAACCTGACCCTTTCCATCAGCCTCACAGTGACCCGTATTCCCTACTTCACCCTTACCCTCGCCCTCGCCCTCGCCCTCACCTTCAACCTCACCCCTACGCTCGTCCTCGCCCTTAACCTCAACTTCATCCTCACTTCACCCCCATATTCACCTTGACCTTCATTCTCACACGACATTCACATCCACATTTAATTTCATTCTCACTCTCATGCTCTTCCACATCCTCAGCCTTATCCTCCTCCTCCTGCTTCTACTCCTGTTGTTGTTCCTCCTAATATTTCTTTTTTCTTTGCCTCATCCTATTCCTCTTCCTTGCCCTTGTTCCTATCTTTAAATTTTAACTCACACTCTCCTTTCCCTTCTCTTATTCTTCTCACACTCTGACATTCACCCATATTCTCACCTATACAGTCAAACTCACTCTCAAGCTCACTCTCACCTTCACTTTCACACTAAATTTACTCCCTCTTCACTTTAGTAACTAATCGCCTGTCATCCTCTTCGTGAAAATTAAAGAGAAATACATTTACATATATGTATATAAATATGTATGTATGTATATATATATACATATATATATGTATATATATATATACATATATATACATATATACAACAAAGTCTCCATCAACCACAAGAAAACTGTGGTAATGCATTTCCACACCTCCAACGACGTTATCCCCACTCCCCTGCTGACAATAGATGGCCCCTCACTACATACTCTAAATGCTCTCAGGAAGAAGCCTATAACGATTCCACGACATCGTGCATTTCTACTCCGCACACCACAACAAAATAAAAAGTGGAATCGTTATAGGCTTCTTCCTAAGAGCATTTAGAGTATGTAGTGAGGAATTTCTCCAGGAGGAAATTAATTGATTAATTAATTAATTTTCAAAAAATTATATTACCCAACAGGCTTTTTATATAGAAACAAAGAAAAGGCATTACAAATAAGAAATAGGGGTGGCAAAAGTAAAGAAGCTAATGATGAGAAACGTGGGTATCTGTCCGTACCCAACTCCAAGTGCTTAAATGTCATAGAACAAAATCTCACGAATGCAGGCCTGAAACTGGCATTTAGCACGAGAGTAAAAATAGGCGACGTTGTGAGAAATAGAATTAGAACCAAAATCAAAGACGGAGATAAATGTCTAGTTTACATAATTCCTTGCAAAAGCTGCCCCACTAGTTACTATGGCGAAACTAGCAGAGGAATTCACAAGCGGACGATTGAACACAAAAATGACATCAAAGCCCACCGGAAATCCAACTCATTAGTGGTACACATTGACAACTTTGGCCACCTGCCGGATTGGGAAAAAAAGAGGTGTTCCATAAAGGCCTTAACAAATAGGAAAGGAGGACAATTGAGGCAGCATATATTACTTCACTCCCATGTAGCAATCATCGGGACGATTTTGTCAAGTTGTCGGGGGTAGCAAGTGGCCTAATTATCCACGAGGCAAAACGAAAGCAAGATGGCAACAACATTGACCGGGGAGGGACGGGGTGAGCTGTGCGATTGTATTAGTTGTCGTTGTCTTATTTGTGTATACTCTGAAGAAGTCCTAGTTGGACGAAACGTCAGAAACAAAACATCAACGGATTATTGGCGTTTAAACTCACCACCCTACCACTCATTCTGTCTTCACACGTCAACATATATACATATATATATATATAAACGCACAAACACACACACATACACACATATATGTATATATATATATATATATATACATATATATATATATTTACATATGTATACATTTATATGGATACATATATATGTATATATATATATGTATATGTATATATATGTATATATATATACATATATATATGTATATGCATGGCAGTTTCAATTGACCTAAGCTTGCATCTTTGTGGTTAGAGAAAGGATTTCAATATTTAGTGAAAATGTGTCGTAATGGTTGGAGAAGAAGGAAAGAGACAGAGAGGAAGGACGGGGGTGGGAGACGAAATAGAACCCATTTAATTTTTTTGTCATAACAGGTCACTTGTCTTTACCCTCTGAGACCCTGAACGTGGAACGCGGGTCTCTGGCTTCTGAAAGCTCCTGCCGAGAGCTAAAAGCGCCTAGGTTTCATGTCGCTTAAAGCGAGACCACCTTCAGATAAGGACTCCCAACTAAACGTGAGTTGTAAACAAGATCAGTGAGTCAGCGAAACAACGTCATCAAAGACGTCCTAAAAACTTGATATTAATGCATTCATTTTGTGAATCCTGATCTTGAATATTCTTCGTCCTTACCTTGGGAGTTGAGATGACTTCTGTAGCCGTGGGAAGAAAACTAAAATTAGAGAAGCCGCATTGGGAGCCAAAAAGAATGTGCACAAGTTTTACATGGAAAGATAAGGTAATGCCATCACAATGAAAAGTGCAAAATAAGATAGTAAAGAAGCGAATAAACAGACCAATGAATGGTTACTTTGATAATGAAGAAAATGAGTTACGAATGAAAAATTTGATATGTACATAAAAAGATAAATATATGAATAGATAAAAAGCAAGCCAATAAGAAATGCAGAGTCTATAAATATGCAAATAAACAAATGCATAAATGAATAGATCATGTTGCAAAAGAGAAGCGTTTATAAATGTAGGTAAATTAATTAATCTAATAACAGGTAAACAAATGTAAAAAAAAACATGAATGCCTGCATCAATTTAGATAATTGTAAAAGAGGATTAAGACTAACGAAGCAATACATAAATTCTTCAGAACTCATATATATATATATATATATATATATATATATATATATATTTATATATATATATATATGTATATTTCAATTTAGAGTGGGTCGCCCTACAACAACGTTCTTTGTCACCTTTTGCTGTCATAAACATTATACGACTCCCTTGACACCTCATCACACGTTACACGTACTTTTATTCTCGCTTCTCCTACGTGATCAGCGTCTCCTAACTCTACCTTTCCCATCACCCACACTCTCCCTCATCTCTCTGTCAACCCCAGGGGCCCAATTTTTTTACTCTTATATCTCCCTTGTGAGCTCTGCAGGCTTCCTATCTCTTCTCTTACTTTTCCACCTTTCCCTCCTCTTCATACTCTTTCTCCCTCACTTACTCTCATCTTTTTACTCACCATCCTTTACCGATAATACTTTCTATTTCTTCTTTTCCCCCGTCCTCCTCCCTTTGCAATTTTCCCTTCTTTCTCTCATGTTATTTTTACCTCGTCGTTCTTGTTTCAGTATTCTCCCTCTTCAGCCTCTTCCTTAACTCATATCTATTCTTCCTACCCTTTTTCCTCCATTACCCAATTTCCCTCAACTCCCTTGTTCCCTTTCATATCATTCACACTCATGTACTTCCTTAACTTCTCTTCATATTTTCCTTCCTATTCTTTTTTCCTTTGTGTTTATTGATTTTCTATTTTGCTGTTTGCAATTTACTCAAAGGGACACATTGAAATAGAAATAGTTTGAATGGATTTGATCATTCATTATCAGCTCAAGAACCCCTTGGCTAAAAGTAGCCTTGAGTAGCAAAAGGAAAATATATGAACAATGAATTCTTCTTGGGTTTACATGCTAAATGTATATTTTCTTTTCTTATATTGTTACTAGGCTAGTGAAGGAAAATAAAATGGATTGGGTAGTAAAAAGAAAATACATGAGGAATTAAATCTTTGGGTTTGCATGCTTAGTGTATAATCGATTCTCTTATACTGTTAGTAGGCCAGAAAATGAAAACGAAATGGATTCCCTATAAATTCTATATTCCTATACATATGCACATACACATACAAACACAGAAACGCGCACACACACACATACACACAAACACACACACACACACACACACACACACACACACACACACACACACACACACACACACACACACACACACACGACTCGGTGGCGCGGTTGGTAGAGTCTCAGACTGCCAATACGGGGGTACTGGTGGTACCTGGTTCGAATCCTGCCCAGGGCCGAAATTATATCAGTATCGCTGCGCTTCGAGTCGTTACTCCAACTCTCGTGGGCGGGGAGTTGTGTGTGTGTGTGCGTGTAAGGTCATAGCATTACCCATAGATCGGTCATACGAGCTCTAAGCTCTCTTCCGGGAGGGAAATAGATGGCGATCACGAGTCCAACACGTGATCCAAAGACCAAGGAGGTGAATCACACACACACACACACACACACACACACACACACACACACACACACACACACACACACACACACACACACACACACACACACACACACACACACACACACACACACACACACAACACACACACACACACACACACACACACACACACACACACACACACACACACACACACACACACACACACACACACACACACAAACACACACACACACACACACACACACACACACACACACACACACACACACACACACACACACACACAACACACACACACACACACACACACACACACACACACACACACACACACACACACACACACACACACACACACACACACACAAACACACACACACACACACACACACACACACACACGTATACATATATGTATATATATATATGTATATATATAATATATATATATACATATATATATATATATACATATGTATATATATGTATGTTGCACAAACTTGAAAAGTTAGGGATTGGTCATTCATGGCTTTCATGCGTGAAGGATGTACTTTGAAATCGCAAACGTTTATAATAACCGTGAAATGGAGGGGTGCGTTAGTATCACTGGCAGTTTAAATGCAAGTATGGCTAAGAGCAGGGAAATCCCATTGACACGTCAAATTTCTGGCATACAGAGTACATCGGTGTCTTGTGCTTGAAAAACTCGTATGTGTATCTTTGTATATTCACGAAGAAACAGCGTCTTTGGGCTGATAAGCATTGCGTGAGTGTGTTTGAATGTAGATAACACTTTCGAGACTGGGGCGGATTATGTATTAAAATCCTCTAAGAGAGGCAAGAAGGTGTCCCCAGGCGGTAAAAAATCATCGTTGTTTACTGGGTGTTTTGTCCTTAGTTTTGCTGATTTGGACATACGGGAGGAGGTAGTGCATCTATTTCGCTTTGAACGCATTCCCACATCTGGCAGTGAAATAGTAGAGTTAGAGTCGTGTAAAAATGTCTGTGGTGCGGTGCCGTTTGAGTTAACAGCTGATGTATCCTCGTGTGATAAAGGATAGTAAATTTGAGCGGTGGGTGTAGAATCAACTGATGTGTAATCATGTTCTACCTGTTCGGCCAAGTTGATGTGGTTGATTTGTGGGAATTAGCTGATGGCAATGCAGGCAAGAAATGATTAACATAAATTATGCCATGTTGACCAGGGTAAATAATGATATTATGTTGCTTCATCAGTGTTAAACCTATGAGGATATCAGCAGGAGAGTAGATGTCAGCTACGTAAGTGGTAACTGGAATGGCTTGTCACTCATCTTTGAAGCTAATGTATAGGGAAATTTTGCTAATTATTGAGAAAGGTACACCAGCTACATTACACAGGTTGACGTTGGGGGTTCCAAAATGGTGACATGCTTTGTTTCAGTGCGATGATCACGTCATCGAGGTACATAAATACTGATTGACCTTGGAGACCTGCAAGTACTGTGTGCATGAGTCTCGTAAACACTGAAGGACCCATGGCGAGTCGTTTGAAGTAATAGTGACCTGTGGGTGTGCCAAACGGTGTCAG
>NC_134778.1:25287260-25297260 GCF_046742065.1 Oratosquilla oratoria | reverse complement strand
TGTTATATAAAATTGTGCATTTCAGCAAAGACCGTCCTTGATCGAGTTTGGTCGACTATGAGGGAGTAATTCGCAATTTTGCAGAGGATAAAAACGTAACTTTTCTTTGATCAAATTGCATGAAAATCACACATTTTAAAGAAAATAGGTCAAATAATGCAATCATATGCTAATTTTTTATATAGAATTGTGCATTTCAGCAAAAACCGGACGGTATTCATAGCTGTTGTCGGTAATTTTGCAGAGGATAAAAACGTAACTTCCCTTAGATCAAATTGCATGGAAATCGCACATTTTGAATGAAATAGGTCAGATAATGCAACCATATGCTATTTTTTATATAAAATTGTACATTTCAGCAAAAAAAGTCCTCAACACTCCTCATCACTCATTCTCGCTAACCGTTCGTACATCCTTGTCGAGCACTGTACACACACACACACACACACACACACACACACATATATATATATATATATACATATATATATATATATATACATATATATATACATGTATATACATATATATATATATATATATATGTGTGTGTGTGTGTGTGTGTGTGTGTGTGTGTGTGTGTGTGTGTGTGTTTATGCGTGTGTGTGTGTATGTGCGTGTGTGTGTGTGTGTGTGTGTGCGTGTTTGTGTGCGTGTGTGTGTGTGTGTGTGTGGGTGTGTGTGTGTGTGTGTGTGTGTGTGTGTGTGTGTGTGTGTGTGTGTGTGTGTGTGTGTGTGTGTGTGTGTGTGTGTGTGTGTGTGTGTGTGTGTGTGTGTGTGTGTGTGTGTGTGTGTGTGTGTGTGTGTGTGTGTGTGTGTGTGTGTGTGTGTGTGTGTTGTAACAAAACGTGACAGGTGGAAGGAGATAATTTATAGGAATTCTGGCAAAAGAACGCCTACTGTCACGAAACGACAGTAGGGAGGATGGAATATTTAGAGATAATTTAAATTAATACGATTGTTTTGACTGTAATCCCCTAAACCCCTATCCCGGTCGTATCCAGGTTCTTAGTTTTATTTAAATTTTAAACAGGGGTAAGTTTTAAACTTTTTATTTACACAAAAACAAGTAAACAAACAAAATCACAAAATTACACACATATCACTTATGAAATATCACACTTTTTGGAAATGAATTAACAGAAGGTTAGAAACAGAGTACATATCGCGTGAGATAACAAAACACTTATTTAAACATAGGTAGTAAAAATAGCACTTAAAGAAAAGCAATAAAGGTATTAAAACAGATCACTTACGGGCAAGAAAAGGACAAGCCAGAATGACACTCCTAAATTCTAATTCGCCAAAAATGTGACCTAACAAATGGTAAAACCCGGAAATGAAACTATACACGTAAGTTTAAAAGAGAGTGGAGTTAAACAGAGTTGACCGAAGCCTTAATCTACATGTCGAACTCAAAAACTATCCCAAAAGGTACTGGACCACTGGAATAGAGAATTAAATTGAGGTCACCCACGAGAACAGATTGACCAGACCAAAGCCTAAAAATTGACACGTCTAATATCTAATCCAACTTAACCCACAAAGGAGAATTCCAACAGGGTCAAGACAGAACTCTGGCAAAAGCCTACACGACACATCAGGTTAACAATTTTGAATTTACAAAGTGGATCCCAAAACCTCTCACCCGAACTAAGGACAATTCCCTAAAGAAAAACTTACTTGATACTACCTAGGTGCCTTGCACACTTAGGTGACGTGGGAAATGTCTCCTTCGAGGAGACGAGAGCGGCCGGATGTTGACCCGTTAAAACCGAAAAAAAAAAACGAAACAAGAGGGTTCCTACCTTTTAAAGGCGGCAAATGACCTGAGGGGGTCACGAATGCCGGAAGGACAGACAGAAAGTTTTTCCCTATCCTACTTGAATACGGTATAGAAACCTAATCCCATATAGCCTTTAAAGAACCCAAACAAAACTAATATGCAAATACATATATACATAATAAATCTTAATACTAACACAAATAAAAGAAGTACTACACTGTATGGCAATCTTCATAATCTGTGTCCAGCCAAGTCGGCCGGGCGAGTGAGTATTGCCAGATGGGCAAATAATAATTACAAAATTAAAATTGTCAAGAATGGAACGGCGCAGCGTACGTCTTTGACAAAAAGGGTACAGATTACAAAGGAATACAAAAACGGCCAGTTGCAAGCAATCTGGTCACACAGATAAAAGAAAGAACATTCCACATTAAAAGATACAATAATAAAAACATACAACCTAGCAATATATGCCGCGACGCTAACGTCCCCGGGTCTTGATCTAAGCGCAAGGGGATTGACTAAGACCTGACCTACTATGGGTCAACTTGGACGCAGCTGTGATTGGGGGGGAATGAAAGTACGTGCATGGCCGACGGCGTGCAACCACCACGCCACGAAAGAAATCACGTGGCACTTTGAGATACGTGACAATATATATATATATATATATATATATATATATATATATCAGAGAGCTGACACCTTCACGTGGTGGATAGGCTTGAGAATCTTGATGAACAGGATTTGTAAGAAAGATCAGACAAAAAGCAGCTCAATCACACACATTCGCAGGACCCACTAATAACTTCCACGTCCCTGATGGCGAATAGGGATGTTCCCCATAGATATATAGGGTACCGTCATAATGACGGCGTGGACCATTGGGCACCCTATAGATATATAAGGCTTCATCAAATACTAGAATAATGAATAAGGTGACACCAGAGAATTATCTCACCAGAAACTAGTTGGCAGGAAAGTGATATTACTGCCAAAAGCCCTTCATAGCAAACGTGAACAGTGAAAATAAAAATAGGGCGTTCTTGTTGGATCATCGTCTCCTAAAGGTCCAACCGCATTGCCTCATGTGCTTACGGGCAATGTGCCACCGAATGTAAGTAAGCACTGTCCAAGCAGATCCAAGCCTTGGACATTAAACAGTATAAAGAAAATGAATATCTATACTTATAACGTAAGAACTCTCAGAGGATCACAGGCTGGAAAGTTTAATGGAAGAAGTAGACAACATCAAGCGGGACATCGTAGGACTGAGCGAAGTCAGAAGAGCGGAAGAAAAACTGGCACAATTACAAGATTGTCACCACCTGTTCTACTATAGAGGTAAGAACAAAGAAAGATCTAGTGGAGTAAGATTCTTGATCAACCGAAGTTGCTCATAACGTAGTCAAGTTCAGTAGTTTACCAGACAGGGTAGCTTAGATTGTGATTAGGCTGTGTAAAAGGTACACTCTGAAAATAGTTCATGTTTATATACACGTTGGTATTAGGCGACTTCAATGCTAAAGTTGGGAAGAAGAAGGGAGATGAGTCGTGCATTGGAAAGTTTAGAGTAGGTGAAAGAAATGACATAGGCGAGATGTTAGTCAATTTTGCAAAGAACTACAACATGAGGATAATAAACATTTTCTTCCAAAAGCACGTGGGTCGTAAACGGAACTGTAGAAATCCAAATGGAACAACAAAGAACGAAGTAAACTTCATATCAGGAGATGAGAGCAGGAGCGTTAGCAATGTTACGGTGATAAATAAAGTTAACATAGGTAGTGACCATAGAATGGTAGGTTCCAGAGCTAAATTCAATTTCAGAGCCGAGAGAAATAAACTAGTTTCAAAAAAGAAAATAAACCTTACAAAGGTTAAAGAAAGTAAGAAGGAATATCAGTTAGAAATTAAAAATAGATTCGAAGTTCTAAGAACTAACGAGGATACCATCGAAGATATGAATTTGAATTTAGTGAGTATCATTAGGGAATCGGCAGAAAAACTAGGAAGTACAAAAAACATGAGAGAAAACAAATATTCCAAAGCTACAAACGACCTAATTAAAAGGAGGACAATGCAGATTAAAAACAGGATAGACGAAATAGAAAGAGTAGAACTAAACAAGGTTATCAACAAAAGGCAGAGATTAGAGGAAAGAACGAAGCATGGATGAAATAGAGGACACTATTCGGAAAGGTAAAAGTATATAAAGGTACTGAGCGCAGACATGCTTTAGAAAGACAACAAATGATATGTTTGAAAGACAGAAATTGAGAAGCCATTAAATGCAGAGATAGAATGGTAAAAAGAGTAGAAGAATTTTACCAAGAGCTTTACTCGTCAAAGAACGTAATTGAGTCAGTAATCTTATCAGTAGACGTTAGTAGTGTACCAGAGATTACAAAGGAAGACGTAAAATTTGCTGTACGTATATGAGACGAGGAAAAGCATCTGGGAAAGATGGTATATCGATAGATATGTTGAATGACGCAGGGAAGGACGTTCATATTAAGTTAGCTCAGTTGTACACCCAGTGTTTACGTCAAGAAAGCGTTTCTAAATCGTGGTGCAATGCTATAGTGATTTTTCTTCATAATAAAGGAAACCAGAAGGACCTTAGTAGCTATCGATCAATTAGCTTGCTATCAAATATTTATAAGTATTCTCCAAGATCCTTACAAGTAGACTAAGTCAAGTTTTTTATGGAAATCAACCGTGAGAACGAGCAGACTTTAGGAGCGGATATTCGACTCTAGACCATTTGCAGGTGATTAACCAATTAATCGAGCAAACGACAGAATACAATTTACCTCTCTGTTTAGCCTTTGTAGATTACGAGAAGGGCTTTGACTCGGTAGAACAAATAGCAATACTAAACTCGCTACGCAATGAGGGTACAAACAAACAGATAGTAAGGCTTTTGGAAAAGATTTAAACGAAAGGTACCGCTATAATTTGACTATAGAATGATACAGAAAAGATCAAGATTGAGAAAGGAGTATGGTAAGGGGATGCTATTTCACCCAAATTATTTACATCTTGCTTGGAAGATATTTTCAGAAGATTGAGTTGGAAAGAAAAAGGTTTGAAGATTAATGGCAAATATTTGAACAATGTAAGATTTGTGGGTGACATTATTCTTATTTCAGAAAGAGCTGAAGACTTGTAAGATATGCTGAGCGATCTGAGCAATGAAAGTCTCAAAGTACGTTTAAAAATGAATAAGACCAAAACCAGAGTAATGTTTAACACAAAAGTTCAAAGTAAAGAGATCATAATGGATGGTGGGAGTCTTGAAGAAGTTGAAGAGTATAATCAATTAGGCTAGGCAGTGAAAATGACAAAAATCATAATAATGAAATAAAATGACGTATTACAATTGGTTGGGAAGTGTTTGGTAAGTATAATAAAATCCTGAGAGGCTCTCTACCTTTATGTTTGAAACGTAAAGTTTAAAATCAATGCATTCTTCCAGCAATAATCTACGGGTGTGAGAATTGGAAACTGACGAAGTCGATGGAAACAAAGCTACGGGCTGCACAGAGGAGAATGGAGAGATCAGTGATGGGAATAACGCTGAGAGACCGAAAGAGAGCAGGTTGGGTGAGAGATCAGACTAGAATGAAAGATATTGTGAAAGAGAGGAAGTGAAATTAGGCAGGTAAGTTAGCGCGAACAGCTGATGAGCGATGGAGCAAGCGTGTTATTGAGTGGACGCCGCGAGATAGGAAGCGTGGAAGAAGGAGACTAGACAGCAGGTGGAGAGATGAGATTCAGAAGTTTGCAGGAGTGACGTATCAAAGGATGGCGTGGTCGTGGGAATCATGAAATGCTATGAAGGAGGCCTTTGTTCAGCAGTGGACTCAGAATGGCTGATTTGGTTGATTGAAGAATCCGGATTAAGCTTCACGGTTGGACTGAATAAGGATGGCAAACTCCCATTTCTTGATGTACTAGTTGATTCTTCATCCGGGGAATTTGCCACCAATGTGTACAGAAAACCCACTAACTCTGAAAAGTGTTCAAACTTTAAAAGTGAGTACATAACCAGTTATAAGAACAGTGTTATTAGAGCCTATGTACGTAGGGCTCTCAAAGTTTGCTCTTCATGGCAGGCCCTACATACAGATCTTAAAGATATTCGTCAAATTCTTGTGAATAATGGTTTTCCTAACTGTGAGTTGGATTCCATATGCAATAAAATTATTTGTGACCACCTTTCCTCCCAAACATCCTCCAAGCTCCAATTTATTAATATCTATTACCATAATATCTTTACTAAGGCACAAAAAAAAAAGACAACATCATAAAAATATCATCATTAAAAACTGCCACCCAATATTTAACGAGAAGAAAATCAGAGTTGTTGTCTACTACTCCACCCTAAAAACTAGCTCTTTAGTTATAAAAAAAAAACAGCCTGAATAGCAATACTGAGAGCACTTCTAAAACCAACGTAGTATATGAGTTTAGGTGTGATAACGAGGACTGTGAAACTCGTAACTCAATCTACATTGGACACACTAGATGTAGCCTCAGTAGGAGAATTTCAATGCACTTACAAAGTGGAGCTATCAAACATCATTTGAGAACATATCATAACCAAACCGCCACCCGTGAGTACTTAGTCAAGAACACTAAAATAATCGCAAGCAATAGGTAAATATATAAACTTAAGCTTTTAGAAGCAATGTTTATAAGAGAATATAACCCTATTATAAACATTCAATGTAACATGATTTCAAGTATTAGCTTGTATAACAATTCTCTCTTTTGCTAGGCGAACACCCCCACCCCTCTCCCTCCAACCAACCCTTCCGTTTCCACCACACCCTTTGACAATGAGAAGTCGGGTCATAAGTACCCTCTCCCTCATCCTCCAACCAACTCCCTCCATCTTTCCCTCCAACCGACCTCGCAACCCCCACCCCAACCCCCCAACCCCCATTCCGACGCTATTAAGACAGGTCACACCCCAGTGTCCCCTCCCCCTTCACCACCTATGCAGGTTAGGCTCTGTTATATAAGCCAAAGGCCCTCGCTATCTTTTGTCCTGCTGAAGAGAACAGTTCGATTCAGCAGGTCACACAAGAGCCTTACGCATCGTTCCTCCTTCAATATGGTCTTAGACCATCGATTTCAAAATCTACAAGATATCTCCCCTACGCAATGAAGTGAAGTGATTTAAGCCTTCGTGTGTTACAAATAGGAACTAGTCAGCTACACAAATGCCGTGCGAGTGATCGTGAAGTGTGCATCCCTTAGACTTTCAGAGCATGGAAGAATCTTTTCAACGCAAGAGCATCTTCTCCAGCGAGGACGAAGAATATGCGTTTCCAAGACACCCTGATGAACCTCGTCGACAAAAAAGACTAAAAATAACTTACTCCAATGAAAATGCCCAGCGGATGGAAGAACCCCTTCACAATACTGTTGACCGGGTCCCCCCTGAAGAAATGCAAATAGACACTGCCCAAACTTAAATGCCTTAAAAGAGACAGACAAGGAAGGTCAGTCGACCAGTTTGACATACACCACTGTTGCCGCGTCAAACAGTAAGCCAAAGGAAGGAGGATGGCAGATTGTCAGCAACCGCCGCCATCGTCCCAAGAAACCCCAACGCGCACATAACCCGTCTAAGTTTCCGATGATAATCAAACCCATGGAGAACCCAGCCCAATTCCTAAAGCTGGGGTCCTGGCGGCAAGCACAGTTGGTCAAGGAGATGGTGGGCCCAGTCGAAGGAATTCAACAAACGCCCTCTGGAGAATGGCTGATTAGCTGCTCATCGGCAAAACAGCAGGGACTGCTCCTACGCACCCCTATCCTTACAACGGATCACCAAAAAATCGAGATAACTACCAGAATCCCCAAGACAATCGTCGTGGGAGCAGTGAAGGAAGTCACAATCGATAACGACGCGGAAAGCTTGCTCAAGAGAGACCTGGAGACCCAAGATCTTCCCGTCGATGATATCAAGAAGCCCATGTCAAAGAATCAAAGAAGGGCGTACCAACAGGGTCGGTAAGAGTGGGATTTTTTGCTGACACCCTTCCCTCCACAGTCAGATTAGGATATACCTTACACCAAGCAGATATACAAAGTGTCAACTTCTGGGACACTCTAGGAAGGAGTGCCGACGCAAGGCACCTCGGTGCACTAAATGCAGCAAAGGACATCCCACCCAGGACTGCAGAGGGCAGCAACTTCTCTGTGGAAATTGCTGTGGAAATCACTCTGCTGCTTATCACGGGTGCCCAGAAGTGGGTATTAGGATGGTAGTGCATGAGATAAAAAACCAGAGATATGTTACCTCCTTGGAAGCGCTAGCTGCTGCCAGGGAGCGATGGACTACCCGCCTTTGAGAAGAGTGGGCAAAGGAGAGGGACTTTGAGACAGTGCCCAGGTCCCCTAAACACCTTTTAGAAAACGCACCCCCAACCCAGGCGGTTAAATCAAAAGACTCCATAGCAGCTGTTTCACCTGGCACTGGACCTACACCAAAAAGCGAGGAAATCTGTAATCCCATAGAAACGCCGCCTGCGAAACTCCCGACGACCACTACCACCGAAATGTAAGGGAAGAATAGGGCTAAGGAACTTAAGATGAGAAAAAGAAAGACGGGTCAGATCATCTCCCCCACCCCGAGGGATCCTTCCCCACCAGCACGAACCTTCCTCCTGAGACGTCTTCTCCCATAGTGGAAGAATAAATAAGGGCACTCCCACACGACAGATCAGCCTTACTCCCAGCCCCCTCCACCACCCCTCTCAAGCTCCATAGAGTGCCTGAAAGCCACAGTCGAAACAATACAAAAAGACCTACCTCGCTCCAACCCACAGGCAGCTCGGCTTCTAGACGGAATCTTCGTGAATCTTAGTACATTCATGGAAATTGGAAATCATGGCTGTACTTAGAATTCTGCAGTGGAACCGTTGGGCAATAAACACTGCCTAGGATCAAGTAGTGCAGCATCTCGCCAAACACCACTACGAGGTAATTGCACTACAATCACTTCGGAAACGCCCTCTCCAGCTACCAACTCTGCCAGGCTAACACTGCTCGTTCTTGTGGGACCGATACTTTAGGCGAAGGCAAAGGTAGCCATGTATGTTTCCCTAGGCCTAGCCGCCCAAGTCGGAAACTTGCCTGGACCTCCACTGGAGGCAGGATATGGTACGGTCTCTTCTGTCAAGCTGGAAGGAAACCAGACCACTAACATACTAAACTTTTACAGCCCAGAAACGACTAGGCACTTTGAATGGCTTGGAGCTATTTCTGGGTAGTAGTGGGGGATTTTAATAGTCGCGACGCCCTATGGGAAGACGAATATCTCCATTCCTCTCCTGAACTCACCTCACAGTTAGACTCCGTGTATATGGCCCTACTCAACGATGGTACGCACACCAGTGTTCCAGACGTGGTAGGTTACAGTAAGTCAGCCATCGACATATCTTTCGTGTCCTCAAACCTAACGGGAGCCACGGACTGGTTCACACTTGGGGACCCTTTGTCTTCAGATCATCTCCCTATCTGCGTCCCCATGCACCTCGCATCTATAGTCCAACTGCCTCCACTGCAAGGAAACCTTAACCTTCAAAAGGCAAACTGGACAGCATACAAAGAGCTTTGAACAACAATGAAATTAGCCTAGACCTCGACACCTCGGTGGACAGCTTAAATCAACAGTTCACCGGCATAGATCTGGCAGCGGCTAGACACGCAATCCCCTTTGTTGGCACAAATCAGGGAAGGCGTGGCCACCTTTGGTGGACGGAGGACTGTAATATTGCTGTCCACAACAAAAAGTTGGCCTACCATCTGTACAAGAGAGAAGGGTCGGAGGACGCCTTCATCGAGATGTAGACAACAAATTCGCGTTGCATGAGGACCATCGCCCAAGCGAAGCTTGCATACTGGATGAATAGCAAGGACAACACATTGGATCTAAGTGCAGCTTGGAAAAAGGTCAAGATCCTAAAGAGCCACTATAACCCACCGGAAAGTGACCTTTCATCCCCAGACGGTACGATCCTGTGCACTCTTGAGGAGAAGGCTGAAAGCTTTCTCCACCACTTTGCTAGTGTAAGCACCATGGCTACCTTCCCCGAGCAACAACTGCGCCTCCGTCGCGAACAAGAATCCCGGATGGATCTTTCTCTCTCGAAAGGGGAAGACTCGAGCCTAACACTACAAGAATTGCGCTGG
>NC_134778.1:25259760-25282260 GCF_046742065.1 Oratosquilla oratoria | reverse complement strand
CTGATGCAATTACAAGATGGTCACGACCTATTCTACTATAGAGGTAAGGACAAAGAAAGATCTAGTGGAGTAGGATTCTTGATAAACCGAGAGATTCAGTGGTTTATCAGACAGGGTAGCTTGGATTGTGATTAGGCTGTGCAAAAGGTACAATTTAAAATAGTTTAGGTTTATGCACCAACTTCACAGAGTTCAGACGATGAAATTGAGTCCTTGTATGACGATGTATGTCAGGGAATGAATCAAGAAAAAAGTAAGTACACGTTAGTAATAGGCGACTTTAATGCTGAAGTGGGAAGAAGTTGGGAGATGAGTCGTGCAATGGGAAGATTAAAGTAGATGAAAGAAATGGTAGAAGTGAGATGTTAGTCAATTTTGCAAAGAATTACAACATGAGGATAATTAACCCTTTCTTCCCAAAGCGTGTAGGTCGAAAATGGAACTGGAGAAGTCCAAATGGAGCGACAAAGAACGAAGTAGACTTAATATTAAGAGATGAGAGAAAAGAGCGTTAGCAATGTTATGGTCATAAATAAGTCAACATAGGTAGTAACCATAGAATGATAGGTTCCACGGCTAAATTCAATTTCAGAGCCGAGAGAAATAAACTAGTTTTAAAAAAGAAAATAAGCCTTGTACAAGTTAAGAATAATAATAAGAAAATTTAGTTAGAAATTAAAAATAGATTCGAAGCTCTACAAACTAACGAGGACATCGTGAAAGATATTAATTTGAATTTAGTGAATATAATTAGGGAATCGGCAGAGACAGTAGGAGGTATAAAAAGTATTAGAGAAAATAAATACTCCAAAGCTACAAATGACCTAATTAAAAGAAGAAGAGCCATGCAGATTAAAAGCAGGAGAGACGAAATAAAAAGAGTAGAACTAAACAAGTTTTTGAACAAAAGGCAGAGATTAGAGAAAAGAAAGAGAAACAGGGATAAAATAGAGGAACTAATTCGGAAAGATAAATATATTAAAGAGACCGAGCGCAGACATGCTTTAGTGCGAGCGTCCGATAAGGGAGTGTGTTACTGAGTGGACGGTGCAAGATGGAAGCGTGGAAGTGGGAGACCAGACAGAAGGTGGAGAGATGAGATTGAGAAATTTGCAGGGGTGACGTGGTAGAGGTTGGCGTGAACTTGTGAATCATGGAGTGCTATGAAAAAGGCCTTTGTTCAGCATTGAACTCAGGATGGCTGATTTGATATATATATATATATATATATATATATATATATATATATATACATATATATATATACATATATGTATTCTTATGGGAGCCTGTGTATGTATGAATCATAATTAGTATGTACATATAAATGTGTACATATATATATATATATATATATATATGTATGTATGTATATTAACCTATGTACGGATAAAGACTAGCGGGTTTGCGATAGGAAGTTGTAAACGCGCGTCGAACCTACCCCACGCGGAGTAGACAGATTTGTTATTGTATTGGTTTAGAACGCACTCACTCTGTCTAGTGTGTAGATTTTGCTTTAGATCATATTAATATCTTGTGCAAACTCTTTTATTTGCCACCCTGAACACATGGAAACATATAGTAGTAGTGAGATAAATTTTTATTTCTGTGTGAGGCAATTTTAGTGACTTGCAATTGTGCACTACTGAACTATTTATCATCCCGCATGTTCGAGCGCGTTTTTTTTTTCTTATCTTTATATTTCCACAGCTAGTTTACGCCTACCAAACTTCCGATAGTGTAAGGAAACTATTACAATCTTGCAATAACATTCTCGTGGAAGTGGAAAGTGTGACATGGTGGATTGCTTCATATTTGCGGGACATCGCCACAGCCATTATCGTCTTCGAAGATTGTGCCTTGTTTCCTGGCTACTTACTACCACCAACCGCCCATGCTGTATCATCAGCGTGCTCTGAGACTCCTTAACGTCCTCTTGTAAAATTATCGATATGCTTTTATCTAAGGGCGTGTAGGTGTTGTTAAATATGTATTGACTTTCGGGCCTACGCAGTATCCGTTACTTGCTTCAATCTTAGCTACATTGAATATTATTGTTACCCTTTGCCGTTTTCCCTTATCTTTTTGTCTCGGGTGTTGTGAGGGGCTAGTCCATGTAAACAATATATTTCATGCATTTTCGATATTGATTTACTGTATACTTGTAGAGATGTGTGAGCCAGGATCACGTGCATAGCTGTCTTCTGAGGATACTTCTTCACGAAGGAAGTTTTCCTCTGCAATCAGATGACGCTCACATGTCTGTATTTTCTCGAAGTATGCATCTATATAACTAATTTTAATTTGCATATATGTTTATGTATATATGCATTAACGGTGAAAGACTGGAGGAAGTGGATAGTTTTAGATACTTGGGTGCGAATGTGGCAGGAAAGGGAGGAGTGGGGGTGGAGGTAGAATGTAGATTGAAAGAAGCGAGTAAATGCCTTGGTGGATTGAAAAGTGTAATGAGAAATAGATATCTGGGAATGGATGCTAAGAGGAGGTTATATGAAGGAGTGATTGTGCCAACAGCACTGTACAGAGCAGAAACATAGAACATGAGAGAGGAAGAGAGAAGGAGTTTGAATGTGTTTGAGATGAAATGTCTGAGAAGTATGATAGGGGCTACTAGGCTAGATAGAGTGAGAAATGAGGAGGTGAGGAGGAGAACAAGGGTGGAAAGGGAGCTGAGAGATAGGGTTGATGAAAGAGTATTAGGATGGTTTAGACACATAGAAAGAATGAGTGAAGAAAGATTAGTAAAAGAAGTGTGGAAGGCAGAGGTGGAAGGAGTGAGTATGAGGGGGCGTCCTAGGATGAGATGGATGGATGAGGTGAAAGGGGCATTATAAAAAAGAGGAATGTTTGTGGAGGAAGGACGGGAGAGGACAGAAGATAGGGGAGAATGGAGAGGGGTTGTGTATAGATGATGCTGTGATGCATGAGGGAGAGAGGGTGGGGGATGGGGGTGAGGAAGTATGTATGAGAAAAAAAAAATTGACGCAGCCAGAAGGGATTTTTCCCCATCTTCTCCTTTTCTGCGTTGGGGGACGGAGAGGGGGGGTCGCCGAATTTATGAAGCGGCCTTGCTTTGGATGTGCTGTGTCTTGCGACACTGCTTCTGATCCAGGGCAGTGGACAGGATGCAGGGATGACCAGTCATCCAGGAGGTGCCAAGATAAGTGATAGGAAGGAGTGTGGAGGGGAGTGAAATATTTAGGAAATGGAATGGGTGGGAGTGGTTTCTATGCCTTTTTCTTTTTAGCTACCCCCCGTGTAGAAAAAAAACTTTGGTATATGTATGTATGTATATATGTTTTAAGAAGTGGTCGGACCATACCGCCCCGCCCACAATTTGTAATATGCCTACTAAACATAAGTTACCCATATTTATTAATAACCAAACATCACATCAGACAATGGCTCATACTCTCACAGTTACATCAGGATCCTTCTGCTCTTAGATTTTCTGGTGATGATCCCCAATATAAAGCTATTTCTTTTGTGAGATCACAGCTTGTGCCCAATAATTTGGCTTCTGAGATGTTATCTGCTTCGTGTCTCGACCACAAGTCTTTGGATGGATTATAATTATTCTATTTCGGTCTAATTTCCTTATTTTTTCTGATACCCCTGTAGGCAATTCTTTCAATAGTGTTTTAAGCTATCTGATGTTTTTTATATCGCAATTGGGCAATCTTGACTATAGGTGTGTTCAGGCCCAGGTCAGCAAAATTGTAGTTGAAGAGTTAGATTCTCTTTCCCATACAGAGTGGATTGATCATGGTACTATTTATTTATTATTATTATTATATTTTTTTCAGGATAGGTTCCACCTTATTTTGGAGTTTCTTTTATACGTCATTTTCTTAGCGCCTTTTGAGAGGAGAGCTGCCTCTTCTCTCAGCTATAAGACAGATGAGACCCTACTGTTTTTCGCAACAATGTTTTCATGTAAACTTAGGAAAATGCCCTCTAGTTCCTTGTGTATTAGCAATGCTCAGCAACAGGCCAATGTACCGGATATTTCTTGTAATATGACGCATGGCATCACTAGAGTACAGTCGCAGGATAAGCTTAGCTACTGTCATATCCATGGTCATTGTAAACACTCGACTGCTCAGTGTTTCAAGGTTTTGAAACTTAAATCTGAGACTTCTCATCAGCCTAGACTATCTTCGTCCCATTTTTTTTTTCACAGACGCCCGTTTCACAACCCAAAGGATTGACCAATAGTGTTAGGTCACAGATCATCTCCTTGATGGCTGCTGAGTCTTCTTAGTTACTCACCTTGCAATTTCTTAAAGAGCATACCTGTTTCAGTCATTGTAGATACTGGTACAGAACGTAATCTCATAAGTAGACAATCTTATTATGCTCCCCGGGGTTTGTACAATCTCCCTTTATCTCCTTTTTGTAATAATTTGTATTCTGTACAAGGTTCCACCTTCCTTATTTTTGGGTTTGTTTGCATTCCCTTAAGGTTTTCCTCAGATGTTACAGTTTTCTATGTCACTTTTGTTGTTGTATATGGTCTTGTACTTATATGCGATTGTTTCTTGGGCATCGATGCTCTTACAGCACATGGCATTGATATATCTCCGAGTTGCCGTGTAGTGACTTTCTGTAATTTTGTTATTCCTGCAACAGATAGGCCAGTTTCCACTTGTAACTCGCCAGTGGTGATCTAGCTTACGAAGCGACAACACGCTCGTTATTGTAGTGCTTATATATAATCCAAAATTTTCATTATTACATTATTTGATTGTTTCATTGGCCACCCCGATACACCTGGCTTTAACTATCCTATTCTTTCTTGTGCTCTTGTTGTTATATGAGAGCATTGTAATGGACCTTCAAGTGCAGTTCGAGTTGCGGTGCGCATTACAGGTGCTCCAATTGGGTTTGACGTTTTATCTTAGTCTGACTCTGTTCATGTTCGTCACCTTGCTTTGGAAGGGACTCTCTCCACTATTCGCAAGGATCATATTACCACAGCTATGGTAACCAACGTCACGGGATCCCGTATCACACTCTCCTGGCAGTTATTTAGGCTCCTTTGAAATAGTTGACATTGATGCTCTCCACAAGCAAGTGACAGCTCACTTGGCTTCCAAATTTGCAACGCATTAGGTGAGACTGATTTTCCTGATGAGCCGCCACATCTCATTGAACTGTTAGTGACCCATCAGGCTTTGGCTTTGTCTGGTGATCCATTAGGACTTATAGATCGTGTGGTTCATAGAATTGATCTTCAGCAAGGTGCTCCTCCTATTTACGTTCCTCCTTACAGGTTGCCTCACTTTCGTTAGCTTATAGCATAATCCTTGGTTGACGACATGTTACGTGAAGGTATTGTACAAGAGTCTCACTCGGAGTGTAACTCACAACTCCCCCTGGTGCCTAAAAAAGATGGATCTTTTCGTCCTGTTATTGATTATGGGTGAGCTAAAGAGGCCACTATTTCAGACCATTACCTTTTGTCTGTATTAAGTGACCTTCTTCAGTCCATTGGCACTGATAATACGGTGTTCACCATCAAAGACTTGAAAGCGGGTTTTAGCAGATACCCCTTGAGGAGAAGTCTTGTAAGGTCATGGCCTTCTCTACTCCTAGATATTATGAACGTCTTCTTTGCCCCATGGAGTTGCAGAATGCTCCGTTGACTTGCCAGCGCTTGATTAACTCCATTTTTCATGGCCTAGTGTACAACGAACCTTTTGTTTACTCGTACCTGGATGATTTAATCTTAGTTTCCAAGGATGTGGAGAGCCATTTCACTAAGTTGTTCATGGACTTGTAATGGTTTGCTGATGTTGGATTGAAACTCAGTTTGCCCAAGTGTTTTTTTTTTTTTTTTTGTAAGTCTAGCATCCAATTCCTAGGTCATGTTGTTGACAAACATGATATTCACACTACTGACGATAAGGTCAAGGTAGTTAGGGACTTCCCTATACCTAAGTCAGTTGAGCATATACGTTCCTTCCTTGGTCTGGCAGGGTGCTATCGTGCATTTACTAGGAATTTTGCTTCAATTGCTTCACCTCTACCACATCTCCTCGAGAAGGACACTTCCTTCCAGTGGCATGATGTTCATCAGGAAAGTTTTGATTCCTTGAGGCTTGTACTTACTATGACGTCTGTGTTGGCATTCCCGGACTATAGCCTTTCCTTTACTATTTGTACAGACGCTCCTGGCACAGGTATTGGAGCTGTACTTATGCAGCAAATTGACGGATGTAGACGCTATGTTCTTGCATATTGTAGTCGTATTCTTAACAAGCCTGAGTCTCGTTACTCTGTTACTTATTTCGAGGCCCTGGCGGTGGTGGGATTTTTTAAAGCATTTTCGTGACATAATTTTTGATATCCTTTTACAGTCTACACGGATTACACCACTGTTACTCAGCTTTTCAAGGGTAAAAACCTTTTGGGCCGCCTAGCCAGATGGTTCCTCGCGATTGGGGAATTTAACCCAACCCTGCAGCATATTCCAGGGCGTGCAAACAATGTTGCTGATGCACTTTCACGTAATATCCCTGTTGCTGCTGTTACAGTGATTGACAACATCTCTCTGAAGGATTTGGTCAAAGCTCAGCCTGAGGACCCTGTTTGGTCTGATGTTATTTATGCTTTGGAATCTGTTGATGATACCACCTTACCAGATTTATCTGTTCCCCTGTCCTAATTTCCCTTGCAGGACGAGGTTCTCATTCGTAATGTGGAAGTGTTTGAGCAGGATATGGCACAGCTAGTGATCCCTGAGTCCCTATTCCTGTTGTTCTGTCCCTTGCTAATGATGACCCCTCAGGCTGGTCACCCAGGTCGTGACAAAACTCTGGCTATGGCACGTAAGAAGTATTATTGGCAAAAAATGCGACTGGACATTATCTTCCATGTAGCCAAGTGTAGCTCTTGTGCCAGAACAAATGTTCTTCGCACACTACTTCCATCTTAGGGTACCCTACTCCTTCTCGCTCCTTTCAGACTATTGCTATAGACCTTTTACAACCGGCTTATAGTACTCAAGGTTCTGTGCATGTCCTTGTGTGTGTGAACCACTTTAGTCGTTTTGTAAGGCTCCCTTACGTAGCAAGTCTATTCCAGTAATAGCACGTGCCTTAGTTTCTCATGTTTGTTGCTCATACACTACTCCTTCTGTGCTCCTTAGTGACAATAGGTCGGAATTTAGGAACGAGGTTTTAGGGAGCATTTGTGAGAGTTACGGCATCACGCAAACTTTCGTTACTGATTACCACGCTGCGTCCATTGGTCTTGTGGAGATGACGAATAGGAAGATTTGGATATACTCAGGCATGTTGCTAGTAGCCTTCATGGATCTTGGGAGGATTGCCTTCTACATGTCAGTGCTTGCATCAATAGCACCATCAATGACGCTACGGGCAAGACGCCTCATTATGTTATCTATGGTGCTCGTCGCCTCTACAATACTGAGGACTATAGTCAACTTCAGCATCATACATTGTATAATATTTATAGTTCTTTAAGAATTCATCTTTATGTCTCCAAAGCCAAGATGTTGAAACACCAGAATCCCCGGGCTATACCTGTTTCCATCCAAGTCGGTGATCATATGTTTAAACAAATGCCTAAGCGGTAGTCTAAATTACACAACATATTAACTGGTCCTTTTCTAGTGACACAGAGGCTTCATCCCAATAAGTTAAGCAATTTTTACCCATCTCAGGAACTTAGTGAGGTTCTGGTAGGCTTAAGAAGACTCAGGTGCCCATACCTGCCAAGGGATTCGAACCCTGACCAATGAAGTGTAGTCGGGGACTTGTACAGTCCTTTTGTATCATCGAAAGTACCTCGGTTGCTAGCGTCTTGGCTTTGTGATTATGCACGCATAGGTCAGGGTTCGAATCCTTTGGCAGAGCTTCTAAAATGTTCGATCTGTCTTAAACATACACAACTTGTCGGAGGGCTCGCGTAATATGGGGATTGAATGAAAATGAGACTACGTCATCTGCAGCTACGTGAAGAGTGGTCGGAATCTTGTACAGTCCTTTTGTACCATCGCATGTAGCTCGGTTGCTAGCGTCTTGGTTTCGATATTATGCAAGCACATGTCAGGGTTCGAATACCATGGAAGAGTTTCTAAAATGTTCAATATATGTATACATGCATACATACATACATACATACATACATACATACATACATACATATATATATATATATATGTATATATATATTTATATATATGTAAATATATATATATATATATATATATATATATATGTAACCAACCCCCCTGGGGTTACAAATCACAATCTTCAGTTTCTTCATTTTATTTACACAATTCACGCACAGTTCTGTACACTATGATACACAGGGCACGTCAGACACCGACGACTCTTGGACCTCTGCACTCCGTTTTTGTGGGAGGAAGTGCTGAGTCTGTAAAATTCTGAGGTGCTCTTTAGTCACCTTGAAAACAATTTTAATAGGAAAATCCGGCCCTTTACATGGTTGTTGTTAGTTCATAAATTATTTCTTATATCCCTTTTTATAGTGTATAATATATCCAGGGGGCAAGGGTTGATTACTACTGTGTTGTCGTGTGTTATTCGGAATTGGCGATTGACCGCATTTATGTATGCGTTCGTATGTCTGTGTGTGTATCTTGGTTCCGAGTGCTCGACAACTGTTTAGTCAGCTTTCCTGTCAGAGCGGATGTCTTGGCGACAGAATGTCTGGGTGATGATTATGACACCGCTCACATGATTTATGGGAATGGTGATGTGGTTATAGTGATGTATACATATCGCCCTCCCCCTGGGGTTAGGTGGCACCCGGCACCTAATGGTACATGGTTAACAAATATAATATATATATATATATATATATATATATATATATATATATATATAGTTATATAGTCAGAGACACAAAATCTTTGGGTGGTTATACGTGTAGAAGGGTGTGTGTGATGTTGAATTGATTACAAGGGTCCCAAGAGGACATGTTGAACAAGAAATAATGGGTATGTGATGTTGTGTCTCTGAATGAGGAATAAGGTTGTGTTTCACCAGTATTTATATATATTTTCAACTTTTATCTATGAGTTTGTGTGACACTTTTATATTATTTCTGAGAACTCTTATCTCTGAGTTTGTATGGCACTATAGTATGTTTTTTTTTTTAGAAACTCTTATCTGTGAGTTTGTATGGCACTATAGTATATTTTTTGAGAAACTCTTATCTGTGAATTTGTATGGCACTATCTGTGGTAAGATGTTGGTGAGACACAAGATAAAACTTATCCTAGGTTTATAACAATTTGTGTATAACAATTTGTGTATAACAATTTGGGAAAACATTTTTTAAGCATTTATTTCATGCAAAAGTATTTTGTTAGTATTATTAGTATAAAAATGATGATTAAGATTGAGAGGGCAGTGGAGGTATAGGGTAAGATTTTATAGTGTAGATCTAAAGAGTCTATATCAAGGGTAGTTGATTTGTTTAGTAGACGTACCTGGTCTATCTCGCTTGGGAGGATGGTATCGGGTATCTTAGGGAGGGGTGGGAGTGTTAGTTGGGTTATGGGACCTAGATTGTGGGTGAGAAGTGGACGAGGATGGGGGGTAGTAGTGGTTGTATCCTGTGGATGGAGTTTTTGTTTTAGTGATTTAGGATATGTATATCTGACTCTCGCTAAGGTTATAGTGGTCGGAAGGAAGTAGAGAAGGTTTGATAGATATGCGGAAGGGAGTTCTTATTGTAAATTGGCCCTTTTAACCTCCACTGAGGAATGCATGACGTCCTGCATCTTCAGGGGCGAGAGCTAGAGTGTATGTTTTAGTTGCGTCGACGTAGTGTCATGTGATGGGAATTGCGCTTGGTTGGGTTATTTGTTAGTCTGGTTGGTGGGTTCTGGTTGGGAGGTGGGGTTGCGTTTAGGTTAAGTTTGACCTTTCTCAATTTCTCTCCGTGTATGGTTACGGTTGTGTGATCGGAAGGGTCCGTTAGTAGGAAAAAATTGTTGGGGAGTGAGGTTGTGACTGTGAAGGGGCCTAAGAACTTGGGTTTGAGTTTGTTAGTTCTATTAGAGTCTCTGACCATGACTGTGTCTCCAAGTGTTATGTTGAGTGGAGATGATCGCTTGTGCTGTTTGGTTTTGGTTTTTTCTTGAGCTGCTTTGAGGTTTTCTCTGACCTGTTTGTATATACTTTGCATGCCTCTTTTTAGGCATTGGGTAAGGTTATCTAGGTTGTATAAGGGGGGTGGGGGTTGGTTAAAGATTTGGTAGGGTAGCCGCATTCTTTGGCCAAATATGATCTCATGGGGGGACATCTTTGTTGCGGAGTTGACTGTGCTATTGATACTAGCTTGTACCTGGGGTAGCCAATCTTCCCAACTATCCGAAAGATCGTTGGCCAAAGGTCTGAGGATTTCAAGCACTTTTCTATTTGTGCGTTCAACAAGTCCATTCCCTTGTGGATGGTAGGCAGTGGCGAAGGTTTGATTTATGTTATATAAATGTGCTATTTCGCGCATTACTTCGTTCTTGAATTCAGAACCGTTATCAGACAGCATTTGTCTTGGTATATTATACCTGCAGAATATGTTGTTAACCAATGCTTTGGCCACAGTCTCTGCTGTTTTGTCTTGTAGTGGGACTAGGATGGTGTATTTGGACAGATAGTCGACTGCCGTGAGTACATAATTGGAACCTTGATGGCTCGTTGGCATTTTCAGTAGGTCAATGCCAAGTGTTTCCCATGGTTCAGCAGGGAGTGGGATGTCTTTGATATTGAGTTGTTTGGGGTCAGGTCCTCTGAATTGGTTGCAAGTCAAACATTGGTCTATATGTGTGGTTATGTCTTTTTTCATATTTATCCAAAAATATGAATGCCTAGCAGTATTCAGTGTCTTATCCCTGCCCGAGTGGCCTCCCATTGCGCTGTCGTGCAATATGTGTAGGACCTTGGGAACTACGCTTTGGGGATGACAGTAACTTCTCTGTCGTTAGTGGTTCTCCTTATGATTCCGTCGACCAGTTTGAGTTCCTCTATAGGGACAGGTGGTCGGGACTGTAAGGGTGTTCTTGAAAGTAGATGTTGTTTTACTTTAGACCATGTCGGGTCTTTGTCTGTTTCTTCTCTAAGGTCTTGCATAGGAATACAGGTTGTTTTTGTTAAGGTGGATATGTGGATTTGTCTGCTTAGTGAGTCAGCTACTACGTTAGCTTTTCCACCTAAGTATGTGATTTTAGGGTCAAAGTCTAGTAAGGTGGTTTTCCACCTAGCAATTCTGCCATGTAGGTCTTTAGAGTTAAAGAGGTAGACTAGGGGTTGGTGGTCTGTATATATGTTTATCCTATATCCTAGTATGAGGTATTTGAAATTTTTTAAACCCCATATCAATGCAAGCCCTTCTTTGTGGGTTGTTGAATAATTACTTTCAGGCTTATTTAGTACTCTACTTGCGTATGCAATGGGGTGCTCTTTACCGTTTTCATCCTTCTGTTGTAGAACTGCGCCTATTCCTTTAGAGGAGGCGTCGGTGTAAAGAAGAAATTCTTTCTTCATGTTAGGAAAGGCTAGGACAGGAGCTGTGGTAAGAGCATGTTTAAGGGTGTCGAAGCTTGTCTGTTCCGCTTCAGACCATTTGAATGTCTCGCCTTTTCTTGTGAATTTGGTGAGAGGAGATGCTATGTGTGCAAAGATTTTTATGAAGTGTCTGTAGTATGAGGCTAATCCTACGAAACTTCTTGTTTCATCCGCGTTTCTAGGGGTTGGGAAGGATGCAATGGCATCTATTTTGTCTGTGGTGGTATGGATGCCTTGGGCGTCTACCTTATGGCCTAGGAAGGTGAGTTCCGTCTGTAGGAATTTGCACTTTCCTAGTTGGATTTTCAATCCGGTGTTTTTGAGTCTTTTTAGGACAATCTCTAGTACATGGAGGTGGTCAGTTTGTGTGGGGCTATAGATGATGAGGTCGTCTAAGTAGACGAATAATGTTATTCCTATCATATCACTGAAAATGCGATTCATTAATCTCTGTTGGGTTGAGGGGGCATTCTTAAGGCCAAAGGGCATGCGCTCGAAGTGGAAATGTCCCTTATCTGTGGAGAATGCACTTACGGGTTTTGATTCTTCTGTCAGTTCCACTTGCCAGAAGGCTGACTTAAGGTCAATTGTGGAAAATACAGAGTTCCCGTTACCTATTGATTGTAAGACATCTTGCATGGCGGGGAGTGGGTGTGGGTCAGATTGAGTTAGGTGGTTGACTTTCCTAAAATCTACAACAGGGCGTAGGGTTCCGTCTTTCTTAGGGACTAGGAAGAGGGGACTGTTCCAAGGTGAGTCTGAGTGAGAAATTACACCTTGGTGTAACATCTCATGCACACTGTTGTTGACTTGTGTTTTCCTACTGTGGGGTATGCGGTAAGCAGGGGTGTATGAGGGGGTGGTGTTGGGGGGGATTTGGATGTGGTGTTTGATTATATCACATTTGCCTAGGGGTTCGCCTTCTAAGGCGATAGCCGATCTATTCCTTTGGAGGATGTTTAGTAGCTTGTTACGTATCTCTCCGTCGGCTGATGTTGTTATTTGGTTGGGGTGGATAGGGGTGAGGTTTTGTGTTTGTCCTACAGTGTTGATGTGTTGAGGGAGTGGTTCCTGGATTGGGGAATTATGGAGGTGGACTGAACAGATGTTTGTGTTCTTTCTGATTTTGCGTTGTTGGTGGGAGAGATTTGTTAACATAGCTAGGGTGTGTTTATTTTCTGACACTACATCCCATGAAGATTCTAGGCTTATGTTATTTATTCTTGACGTATCTGGGTCAATTATGACATCCTGATGTTCTATTGCTCCGGGTATGTATAGTGGAACTGTTATTGAATGTCTAGGGGGTATGATGACTGTGTTAGACATCAGTGCTTTTGAGGTGACATAAGGGGGTGGGCGGAAAGAGTAGCTCTTAGTTGGGGTGGGGTTATTTAACCTAGATAGACATGAAAGGGGTTGTGTGTCTGGGTCGGGTGTTTCAGGAGTTTTGGAGATGTCATTTACATCTTGGAAGGAGATGTTGTTGGTATCTAAGTTAATTATTGCCTTCCAGTCCCGTAGGGACTTTAAACCTATTATACCTTGTTGGTCGAGACTCCATTCATCAGCTAAGTGGAAGGATGTGAGGCCTACCTGGGATTTGTTAATTTCTATATCTAAGTCTATCCTATCATGAAGTGATCTGGTACTTCCTTCTATCAGTAGGCCTTCTGTGTTGGAGTACTGGATTTGGGGTGGGTCATTAAGTGCTTCGTAGAGAGCTCTGGGTATGAGGTTCAGCTTTGTGCATGTATCAACCATCATGTCAACACTTATTTGATCTAGTGTTACCTTTAGAGTGATATAGTTGTGTGGTGTGTCGGACGTTCCTATGGTGGTTTGGTGCGTGAGACTGGTACACATTCCCCCAATCGGTGTTGGGTTGTGTGTGTTGAGTTTGATGCTCTGTGGGAGGACGGTGTTTGTTGTGATGCCGTAACTGTTTTGTTTGTTCTCTGATGAGGATGTGGTTGTGATCTTTGTTGAGAACATTCCTCCTTGGAGTGAGTTGTGGTTTTGTGTAGGTTGCAGTATTTACCTGGCCGTGTTGGTCTTGATGTATTGAGTGGTGTGGGGGGTGCGTGGGTGGTTGGGTTTGTTGTTGGACTCTACATTGGGAATCTGTGTGGGAGGTAGTTCCATGAACTGAGCAAGGGGTGGTGCGGTGTCGTGTCTGTGGTTGTTGGTGTTGCTGTGCTTTACATTGGGCATCCGTGAGTGTCGTTGTTCCATGAACAGAGCAAGGGGTAGTGCGGTTTGGTGCTAGTATTTGTTGTTTTTGTATGCAGTCTCTGGTGTTGTGAGTTGTTGAAAGATGGTAGGAACACCAGGTTGATGGTTGTGCTATATTGGAGCTAGGGGCCTGGTGTGACTGGAGGCTATTTAGTCTAGCATAATGGTGCTGGTCAGAGAGGGAGATGTTACAAGCGTTGGTTATCTCTAAGATATAATTATAAGCTAATGAGTTTCTGGTGTTTAAATCCCTTCTACTTGCCTCTTTTTGACACTTTGGTGGGAGTTGGGAAAGATAAAGGCCTATCTCTAGTAATGTGTATAGGTTTTCTAAAGTCATTGCTTTCTTTCCTGAGATGTCTGTGAAGGTCCAAGGGCTTTGGTTTTCTAGATTTTCCCTAATTTCTTTTATTGCATTGGCAACATTGTCTTTGATGTTAGTCTGTTTTTGAGTTCTAGTGTTGTTTAGAAATGTGAGGAGAAAGTTAATGTTGTTTGTTTGTTTGTTCTGAAAGACATTAAAGAGGTGTGTTTTATATTCAGTGTATGTGATTCCGCCTGCAATCAGATTATCAAGCATCCGAGCCGTGGATCTATGCTCGTCTGATGCTTCTATTTTCTGGCGGCATAGATTTATCTTTTCTAAGTCAGAGTAGTTTGGATTTTTTGAGAAAAAAAAAAGTCACATGCCGTCAGGAAGTCAGTGATGGAGAGTCCACTAGTTTGAGAGAAGGTGGGGATTTCGGTTAGAGGGGAGATAGTTTGGTAGTTATTGAATTATTGTAGGTTGGAGTTGTGGGTGAGGATAAAAATACAGGTATATAGTAAATAATAATGAATTGACATATAACTAATGATAAATGAAAATCAAACAGACAAATAATAACAAAACAAAAACAAATAATATAAGATAAATTATAATCATTACAGCATCTTGCTTAGGTGTTTATCTAAATGATTCTTAAAGCTTTGAACTGAACTACATTGCACTACCTGTGCAGGAAGTTTATTCCATTCATTAACTACACGGTTGGCAAAGTTGTTTCTACCTACTTCCAAATTGAATCTATTTCCGGACAGTTTGAGACCATTATTTCTTGTCTGATTCTCATTCAATGTGAAAATTTTGTCACTTTTGATGTTCTCAATTCCCTTTAGAATTTTAAAGACCTGTATCAAAATACCTCTGAGTCTACGCTTTTTTAGGGAAAACAGATTCATATGTTATAATCGATTTTGGTATGATTTATTTATGATATTTGGAATCAGTCTTGTGAATCGCCGTTGTACTTTTTCCAGTCTGTCAATGTCTTTAATGAGATTCGGTGACCATACGGAAACAGCATATTCCAAATGGGGACGAGCTAACGATTTATATAGCTTGTTAATGAGTGATGGACTTTTGAAATCAAAAGATCGGGCAATCAGTCCTAGAATCTTATTTGCTTTCTCAGAGGCTGAAAAACACTGCTTGGATGATTTGAGACCGTTACTGATAATTATGCTGAGAACTTTTTCACTATCCACTTTTGTTAACGAATTTCCATATAACTTGTAATCGTACTTACTGTTATTTTTACCTATGTGCATTACCTTGCATTTACTTGTGTTAAATTTCATTATCCACTTTTCAGACCATTGCTGTAGTTTATCTAAATCTTCTTGAATATTTAATTGGTTTAAGTGATCATTTGCCATTCCGCACAGTTTTATATCATCAGCAAATTTGGAAACAGTAGATTTTAGTCCATGGTCTATATCATTTATATATACTATGAATAGAAGTGGCCCAAGAACGGAGCCCTGAGGAACTTCACTTGTAACATTTTTCCATCTAGAAATTTTTCCCTTTAAAACAACTCTCTGCTTTCGATCATTCAACCAATTACTAGTCCAACTTAATAGGTTACCACTTATTTCGTGTTTCTTTTATCATAATTCGAGATAACTGTGTTGTAAAATTCGAGTAAGTTAGTCACGCCTGAAACCATGCTGACTATCATTTATCAAACAGTTACTTTCTAAATGATGTTCGATATCATCTCTGATGATAGTTTCCATTATTTTTCCTACGATTGAAGTCAAACTTATAGGCCTATAGTTATTTGGTTTCTTTTTGTCACCTTTTTTGAATATGGAAGTAACGTTAGCTAGCTTCCATTCTCTTGGGACATCTCCGGATATGATGGATTTCTTGAAAATAATTTCTAATTGAACAACAATCTTATTTTTAATTTCCTTTAAGGTTCTTGGATGCCAACTGTCAGGCCCTGGTGTTATATTAACTTTGAGTTAATCTATACACCTTTTATTTTTTTCTTTTGTTATATTTACCGTGGTAAGTTTACCCTAGACTTTTCACAGGTTTCAGTTTGGAGTTCACTTTGAGGTGTTTTGTTTACGAATACCGAGCTAAAATAATAGCTTAAAATATTACATATTCCTTTATTTGAATATTCAAGTTGACTGTCAGCAGGTGATAGTGGACCAATGTGATTCCTAACAACCTTTTTATCTCTAATGTAACTATAGAATTCTTTGGGATTATCTTTGGATTTATCAGCGATGTTCATTTCGTATTGTCGTTTTCTTTTTTATTGTCTTTTTTTAAATCTCTCTGTATTGATACATAGCTTTCATAGTCATTAGATGCACCCGAGCACTTATATTTCTTATAAGCCTGTCTCTTTTTAGCAATACTTTTTCAGTTTCTTTATCGAGCCACTTTGGATGTATATATATATATATATATATATATATATATACATATATATATATATATATATATATATATATATATATATATATATATATATACATATATATATATATATATATATATATGCAGAATGGAAGAAAAGGAGGAACGTGATTGGTCGAGGCTGTGTATGTGTGTGTGTGTGTGTGTGTGTGTGTGTGTGTGTGTGTGTGTGTGTGTGTGTGTGTGTGTGTGTGTGTGTGTGTGTGTGTGTGATAAGATAGTTAGAGAAGAGGACGAACGGCGTACGGCTCAGGCAGGTTCGCAAGCGGGATCCCGGGTCAATGCCTAGATCCCTATTGGCCAGCCTCGACCAATCACGTTCCTTCTTTTCTTCCATTCTGTATTTAGTTCCCTATATAAACTGTTCCCTTCTTTGCCTGTACCATAACCAGATTCAACTCAGCGCTCGCAGAACTCGGACGTCTCCGCTCCAGCTCCAGCTCATCGCTAATTGCCCCTAGCATCGCCCCTTTGTACCTGCACACACTTGAGTCTAACCGCGTCTAACCGACCAACTGACTCAACAGCAACGCCTACTCTCCGTAAGTAAAGAAATCTCAGGGTAAACACAGACACAAAAGTGCTTAATATCCATTGATACTCAGTGGTGTACTTTACCTACACAACACTTCCGAAGTCACGTAATCGTTCTCTGTTTTCAGAGTCTTGCCTTCGCAGAAAAGAGAAAGAACACTACACATTTAGCTGTGCCTGCATCTAGATCACAGTTAACACAAGTGCTTAATATCCATTGATACTCAGTGGTGTACTTTACCTACACAACACTTCCGAAGTCACGTAATCGCTCTCTGTTTTCAGAGTCTTGCCTTCGTAGAAAAGAGAAATAACACTACACATTTAGCTGTGCCTGCATCTAGACCACAGTTAACACAAAAGACACTCGTATCAAGTCTTCGACTTGGTTATAACCAGTACACATCAACACTGCCCGCCTTCTGTACCCTCTTTTAGCGCCTTAAGAAAATTCGTGTCTTGACCGTCTTCTTCGTAGGTGCTTCTGCTCTTCTTCTTTCTCTCCTTCCCTGACGTGTCTGTTTCTCGTATAACTTACCGTCAAGCGCCCTCATCATGAAAACCAACTTTCAGGTGGTTTTTGTGAGAGGCAACTCACGCCCGGATGGCATCTCGCTTGTGGACGATGCCAACCAATTGAGCGGTGTGATAGGCAGTGCTCCTGTGCGCTTTGCCCAGACGGAAGGGGCAAATGTCCTGTTCCACTTGATGGATCAGGATAGTCTCGATGCCTGCTTCGAGAAGAGGACTGTGATCAGGCTGGAGAAGCTGGGTTTCTCTCCCCGTAGGGTCACACCCACCTACGCTCATGTCAGAGCGTCCATGTACGTGGGTAGGATGGTCCTTGACAAGCTCGGGGATAAGGAAGCCATTCTGTGTGACCTAAGGGAGAGGAACTCGGATGTTGACTTTGTCGATGTCTTCCGGCCTCCGGGCACTGATTTCGTCAGGATTTCCCTAAAATCTAGGTCCGACCTTGAGAAGATTCTCAGGGTAGGACTCAAGATTAGTTTCTTATATCTGCCCCCATCATCTATTAGAGAGTTTAAAAACCTGCAAGTCAGGCAATGCCTGATATGTTACTCCCTGAAACATGAATCCCGATCCTGTCCTCAACCCAATCTGACTAGGTGCTCCAAGTGTGCTACCGACGGACATCGGTATAGAGAATGCGAGGCAGCGAGACTCAGGTGTCTCCTATGTGGGGGAACCCACAGCGCCATCTCCAATTCCTGCCCGGAAAGGAGAAAGGCGGCTGACACAGCGCAGCCTGCTCAACCGGTGGCTAGGTCAGCTCCCAACACCCGCCCCCAACCTGCGCAACCCTCTAATCCTCGTCCTAAAACCAAAACCCCCTCCTCCTCCTCCTCCACCTCCTCCTCCTCCACCTCCTCCTCCTCCACCTCCTCCTCCTCCTCCTACACCTCCTCCTCCACCTCCCCCCCTCCCCCTCCACCCCCTCCCCCTCCTCCCCATCCCAAGGCAAAATCCCTCAACCCCCCACCCCCAAACCCAGAACCCACCCAGGTGTAAAGAGGAGGGCTAGCTCCCCTGCTGCCGCCCCTGACCAGGAGCCTTCTTGCGCCCCCAAGGAGCAGCGGACGCAGAGGACGAAGTCCAAGCGTTCTCGCCAGGATGCGAGCAGGCCCTCCACCTGTACCGAAGTCCCTAACATGGTTGCATCAATTATCGGCAGCACCCTGGAAAGGGAGGCAGCTGGTAATCTCCAGTGTCCGTCTGGAGACGAAAGGTGCAACCAGGTGAGGGACGCTCAAGTACTTGCTCTGAGTATTGTCTATTCGGCAATGCTCATGTCCAAGAGCAAGGAGCAGGTGCAGGAAGTGCTGTCCACAGCACTCACTCACCTGGGCTTACCTGCCTTCCCCATTCCACCTCACGTCCTAGAGGCTATTCCCTTTGGTCCCAACAACCCATCCTATCCTCACCCAGCCCCTACCCCTCCCACCACCGCTCCCTCTGTTTCCACACCCCCTCCCTCTGATTCCTCCTCCTCCACCTCCTCCTCCTCCTCCTCCTCCTCCTCCTCCACCTCCACCTGCCCCAAGAAGGCTGCGCAAGAACCTAAACCTAACCCCAGGCTATCACGCCCCAAGTCCAGGGCATCCAGACATGAATCCTACCAACGTAGCAACCGCTCACGCTCCCCAATCCTAAGCCCCCGCTCCTCCTCGTCAGGGGCAAACAAATCCTCCTCCGGGCTCCCGCGCCGTGTGGCCATACCACGAGCCAGCTCGACTGGGAGGCCTAAGTTGAACCTGACGAAACTCACAAAGGAGACGCTGCGGGACATAATCCCCTTCACCAGCACTATTCCAGACACTGTCCAGTCTAGCGATAGTGCATCCTCCTCCTCCTCCTCCTCCTCCTCCGACAGCGAAGTGCTTACCCTCCAAGCCCCTAAGGCTAACTAAGCTTCCTCTTAAAACTCCCTCCAGCTAGTAGGACTCACTAAAGACAACTATTCCTATGGATAGATTGGATTTACGTGTGTTCTACCAGAACGTCCGTCACTGGGCCCCACAAAGGACCAGCACCTTGTTAGAGATTGCCAGACACGGTCCTGATGTCATTTGTTTGACTTCGATGGGTGATCCAGCCCCCGACTCTCTTCCCAAGATTCAAGGCTTCAACACTTGGAGTCGGGGTCTTGCTTTGCACTCGGGCGTCTGTATTTTGGCCAGGAAGTCCCTCCAGGCAACTATACTTGATCAATTTTATTATGAGCAGATGCTCGCGATCAAGTTAAGCACCACTCGCGGTCCCATCCTCCTCTGTACCCTCTACCGCCCTCCCCGTATCCCCTTCCTCCCCTTTGTTGACATTGCCAAGGTGATGTCATACAAAATCCCAACCTTCTTCATTGGCGATTTCAACTGCAGTCATGCTGCTTGGAGCCCTGGAACGCACAACAGCAGCTCAGTGAGTCGGCAACTACACTCTCTTACTATACTTCACCGGCTGAAGTTCCTAGGTCCGGACTTTCCCACATTCATAGGTCATGGATTGCAGGGTAAGCCCGACCTGGTGTTCTCCAACAGCCGAGCTTTCTTCCTCAACTCCACTATCTCACCCGGTGCCCCCACCCTCTCAGACCACATACCCTTAATCCTTCGCATCTCCACCTCACCCATCCTTATCCCCAGTGAGCCTCGGTTACGTTACAGTCAGGCCGAATGGGAAGGCTTCAAAAACACTCTCACGACATACACCAACACAAACATGGACAACACTCCACAAGCGGCGATAGAGCAGGAATGGCGCTCACTTACAAAGTTTGTCAAAAACGCTGTAAAAAAGCACATTCCTAGAACAAAGCACCGAAAGATTGCCACGTTCACCGCTTCTATGCGCACTAACAGACTACGCATTGCACTACAGAACAGATCTACAGATCTAATACAAGCACCCCTAGAGGCCCGTGTAGCCATCCTAAGAGACATGCACTGGCTACAGAGTAGCCTGAGGAAGTCCCTCTACCTCGATTCACATCGAGAGGAGGAGCAACTGATGGCCTCGCTCTCCGGCGCCTGTGAGAAGGACCCTTCCAAGTTCTGGAGGACCCTCAAACGTGAGCTGGAGGAGTGCTCTGTGCCTCCACCCAAGGTCATCAACCATCTTAACCACTCTGCACACTCCCCCCAACACCAAGCTGACCTTCTGGCGTCAGCATGGAGTGAGGTCTTTAAGCCCCATCCTGTGCAAGGACCACATTGCTTTAGCACCTTGCACAGTGTTAACTCCTTCATGAACAGCTGTAGTGACCTCATTCCCGATGAGACTGTTTATCTTTCTCAGTTAGATGAAGATGATCCCCTTATCTGCCCCATCGTTTTGGAGGAGGTAAAGGGGGTTATCTCGGCATTAAAACTAAAATCCCCTGGCCCTTCAGGCATCGATGCACACATACTCAAACGTATGCCAGACAACATAATCTCACACATGACGACACTATATAACAGCTCACTAGCCTCTGGGTACTTCCCACAACTATTCAAGGCCTCCCATACCATCCTCATTCCTAAACCCCAGAAACCCGCCTCCGCCCCCCTTTCATATCGGCCCATCTCCCTTCTGGAGTACTTTGGAAAGGTGTTCGAGCACGTCTTAAGCCGCCGCCTGACCGTGTACCTAGAGACGGAGAATGTGCTGAGGGACTGCCAGTTTGGTTTTCGGCCGGGGCGCGGTGCAGAAGACGTAATATCCATAATCACTCAATGGGTTCAAAGACCGCCAGACGGTCGCCCTGGTAAGGCCATTTTGGTTTGTAAGGATGTGGAGAAGGCATTCGATACTGTCTGGCACGAAGGCCTTAAGTACAAATTGTACCACAACTTCGACCTTGCCCTGCCGTTCACAAGGTTGCTCTGCAACTACCTGGACGACAGGTCAATTAGAATAAAGTGGCGGGGCTGTCTGTCCCAACCTTTTGTGCCGAAGGCTGGAGTACCGCAAGGGTCAGTCCTTGCCCCCACTCTGTACAATCTATATACGAATGACCTGCCAGAGCCGGCTTATCCTCGCAACCAGGCTCTAACTCTTTCGTATGCGGACGACACTAACCACATAAGCAGACACAAAACGCTGCAGGGAGCGTTACACGTAATGCAAAACATTCTAGACGGGGCACACGCGTGGGAGCAACAGTGGCGCATTAAGACCAACGCGTCGAAATGCAATGCTGTACACTTCCGCTGCAAACGAACCAACAGAACAATCACAAACACTCCTCTTAAAATAAACAACACAAACATCCCAGCAAAGGACCATACCCGTGTGCTGGGTAGCACACTTGATAATGGCCTTACCTGGACCCCACACTTCCGCAAGCAGGGAGCGAAGGCTAGGGCTGTGCTGGGTAAGCTCAGACGCTTCAAAACTGCAACACTGAGAACCAAACGTCGATTGTACCTAGCCCTCGTCAGACCGATTCTGTGCCAGTCCCCGGGACTAAGCCAGCTGACATGTGCCACTAATACCTACGAGCATCAGAAGGTTCAGAATGCCGCTGTCCAGTTCATCACGGGCTCGCGATGGAGCGACTTCAGAACCACTGAGTCTCTGCACCAAATTTCCAACATCCGTCCACTCAACCAACACAAACACAAACTTCACTCAAGACACCTAGAAAAACTGCACGCCAAACACAAACATCTGATACAACATATTACACCTAGACCACACCGTACAGACTATCTGTCAGCTGCGCCCGTCCCACGTGCGGTGTACACGATAAAACGTGTATAACCGCACCTACAAGTAACACACCCCTTCACCAGCTTGACTGGTGATAGCCATAATAATGTAATAATAATAATAGTAATGGTAATAATAATGATAATAATAATAATATCGCTACTCAAACCC
>NC_134778.1:25232260-25249760 GCF_046742065.1 Oratosquilla oratoria | reverse complement strand
AAAGGATATTATAGATAAATGCAAAGATCAACCCAAACTATTCTATCGATATGTGAATGGTAAACTTAAAAAGAAACAGGAAATGGTGAAACTACGCAAAAGAAATATAGAATAAACAAAAGAATTAGAAATGGCCGAAGTCATGAACAATCACTTTAAATTTGCCTTCACCAGAGAGAAAATACAAAATTAGGACGAAGATAATAAAAAGGAATCTTCCCACATGAGTGAGTTTACAACACCACAAAAAGAAATATCAGAACACCTATCAAAACTTGACGTCAGAAAATCACATGGCCTGGATGGTATTGCAAATTGGATTCTAAAGGAAGGCAAAGAAGAACTAACGGACAAAATACACAACATAATAAATAGCTCACTCAAAGAAGGAAAGATACCTAAAGACTGGAAAAATGCTAACATTGTACCAATATACAAAGGAGGAAACAAGGAAAAACCCACCAACTATAGGTCAGTATCACTAACAAGCACTATAGCCAAAATTTGTGAAAAAATCATCAAGAATAGATGGGTAAAACATCTGGAAGACAACAACATAATAAACCCAAGACAATTTAGGTTCAGACAAGGAAGATCATGCACCACAAACTTAATATGCTTCTACTCAAGACTAATAGACATAGTGCAAGAAAGAAATGGATGGGCTGATTGTGCCTTCCTAGACTTGCAAAAAGCTTTTGACAAAGTACTACACAGAAAATTACTAAGAAAACTAGAACACATAAGAGGAATACAAGGGAACCTACTAAAATGGATGGAGGACTTCCTGACTGGTAGAAAGATGAGAGTAGTGCTCAGAGAAAAATATTTAGATTGGAAAGAGGTGATCAGTGGAGTACCGCGAGAATCTGTATTGGCACCAATAATGTTTGCTATTTATGTGAATGACATGGACGAGGATGTGAAATGTTACATGAGTTTCTTTGCAGACGACGCTAAACTGTTAAAATAGAAACTGATAAAGACTGTGAAGCACTGCAGGAAGACCTGAATAAGATATGGAACTGGAGTCAGAAATGGGAAGTGGACTTTAATACTAAGAAGTGTAACATAATGGAGTTTGGAAAAAACAAAAACAGAATATCAGGAAAATATACAATTGGAACTAAGGAGGTAAAGAAGGCAGGATCCGAAAAAGATTTGGGGGTAATTATCACAAACGACTTGTCCTATGATTAACAGATTAACAAAATTGTCGGGGAGGTTTACAACTTGCTAAGATCAATAAAGGTGGCATTTCCATACTTGGGCGAAGGCTTGATAAAAAAAATATTGGTTACATTGATAAGGCCTAGACTAGAGTATGCGGCGACATTGTGGTCACCCAGTACCAAAAAGAATATAAAGAAAATAGAAAGAATTCAGACAGCAGCAACAAAAATGGCACCTGCACTTGCAAACCTATCATATGAGGAGAGATTGGCTAAACTAGAGTTACCGACGCTGGAGCAAAGAAGAGAGGTGACCTACTGACCATCTACAGAATCATGGAAGGCACAGAGATACTCGATAGAGAGGACTTACTAATGTGGGACAAGAGAAACAGAAGAGGACATGGAAAGAAAAAAATACATAGATACAGAAGAGAACTGAAGAAAAACAGTATTCCACATAGAGTAGTGGACACTTGGAAAAACTAGATAATGAAATAGTATGCGCAAGGACCATTCATGAGTTTAAAAGTAAACTAGACACTCCGAGATAGAAAGGCGGGACATCACGAGCATAGCTCCCCTTCCCGCAATATACATTTAGGTAAATACAACTAGGTAAATACACACTTACTAAAATCTATGCGAGTGAACGAACGCGCACCTATTCACACATGAGCGCGCACAGACGAGAACGCACACACCACAAAAAACATACATACATACATATATACACACGCACTTATATATATGTATATACATATATATATATAACTACAAAGTAATGTCGTAACACATTAGTAAATTTCAACAAAAACCCACTGTGTTGGATAAGAAGAAATGAAATAAATAGATTCCATATATTTCGATCACGGACTGTGATCCTCTTCAGTGGAATACAGAGTAGAGGAGCAAAAGGCATGTCTTATAAACAGTAAAAGAAGAAACATGGATAGGACTCAGGTAGCGTCTAATGCTTTGCGGGGCAGGTCACCCGCCTTCACCAGAGATGGTAGTAATTTGTGGGCTGCCCAGGTGGTAATGCAGTCAGGTGACCATTGTCCATGAGATATATTGAAATTTGGAAATTTGTTAATCAAGGATGATTCTATTATTTTCCTTTTAAAACTGCACTTTGAATTGAATATAATTTTTGCTTCATTCCAATCTATACGGTGGCCTTCCTTGTCTACGTGTTGGAAGACAGCGGAATTTTGGTGTGCATATTTGACTGAATTTCTGTGTTCTTGCATCCTGGTATGCAAATCTCTACCTGTTTGTCCCCAATATACATCATTACAATCCGAGCATGGAAGTTTATACACACCTTGATGTATTTCTTCTCTAGGTCTTTGGTGTACATTAACTACTTTCCTAGACAAATTATTGGGAAAACTAAAAACAATTTTAATGTCTTTCTGTGGTAGAAATTGCGAAATCTCATTTAAGGACCTATTATAAGGCAATTTGATACAGTTTTTTTCCCAACTGAAATTCTTACTGGAATGGGAAGTGGATCCAAAGTGACTAGTTTTGGCTTTGCTTAGGGCTCTATTTAAGAACCAATCAGGATACCCTATTCTTTTTAATTGATTCCTGATGGTTGTGATCTCCATTTCCAGATAGTGTGGACTACATATTCTAAGTGCTCTCAGGAAAAGACCTGAGGCAACACTATATTTAATTTTATCAGGATGGTGACTGAAAAAGTGTACATAACTCCCCGTATGTGTGGGTTTTCTGTACACTGTAAAGGACAAGTGATCCTGGTACCGTATTAATAGGATATCTAGAAATGGCAGTCTATTATCCACCTCCCATTCAACTTTAAATTTAATATTAGTGGTTAAGTTGTTTAGTTGTTCAAAGAAAGCATCGAAAGATCCCCACTCATCATCCCAAATCGTAAAGATGTCGTCCACGTACCTGTACCAAAACATACCTTGTGGTTTAATGTCCTGTAAAAGTACTGTCTCGAAATACTCCATATATAGGTTAGCTAACACTGGGGAGAGATTGGATCCCATCGAACAACCGAACTGTTGTTTATAATATTGATCTTTAAATGAGAAAGTATTTGTGTTAGCACATAATTCCGTTAATTTAATGATTTTGCTGACAGAGATTGGAAGTTGGTCCCGATGATATTGTAATTTTGTTTCCAAGAAAGTTAAAACCTCAGCTACGATGATGCAGGTGAACAAAGAAACTACATCGAGACTTAGTAATTTTCTCTGCCCCGATAAATGATGATTCTTGATCTTACTTATGAAATCTTCTGAATGTTTTATATGCGAGTCGGAAAAGCACCCTACAAATTGTGACAAAATGGTCGTGAGCCATTTTGATGTCTTACTCGTACATGAGTTTCTATTTGAAATGATAGGTCTTAGGGGAACACTTTCTTTATGAATTTTTGGGAGTCCATAAAAATTAGGTAGTTGTGGGTTTATGACTAATAAATTATTATTAAAAAATTCTTTTCCCACGATATTGCGTGCTCTTCTGTTGAATTCCGAGGCAGTACTTTTGAGAGGGTTTTTTGTTAGTTTTTTATAAGTCCCGATATCATTTAAAAGATCAAAGGCTTTACTTTCATATTCTGACTGATTGAGAATAACTATTTTCCCTCCCTTATCTGCACGGGAAATGATGACATCTTTACGATTCGTGAGACTGTCTACCGCTAACTTATAACGCTTTGGCAACCCACATTCTTCCTTAAAACAATCCACTATGCCTTGTAATAGAATCCCTTTTAGACACAAAAGCTCTTTATCATAATTATTGGACGCCAAATACCTATCAAATTCCACAATATGGTCTAGTGATTGATGTTTTGTAGGCATCAAGGCAAAATTGACACCTAAGCCTAACACCTCTAGTTCATGGTGCGTAAAAGTAACATCTGAGAGATTGACTACATTTTCTATCACAGAGAATTTAGACCACACACTATTTTTACACAATCTTTCCAGCTTCTTAAGTTGTATGTCCTGATGTTTAACACTTATTTTAGATGCTTTTTCTAGAGCAACCTGAGCTAAAAGTTTATAGGTGCGGTCATTTGGACACAAAAACTTAAGATTCCTCGTGGCAACCCTTACTTGGTAATAAATCTCATCACGATCCAAAGAAGCAAGCTTAATGCGTTCGAGTAGGAATTCCCTGATGTAGGCGGGAAAACTATGACCCAGGTTGCTGTATTTATGGAAGCCAAAAGACTTCGGGCACACTTGTTCTTCAAGACACTTAGTTAAAAACTGACACTGGTTTTTCCTCTTCTTGCTGGCTATGATGGAAGATTCAAACTGCCGATACACCTTCTTGAGTCCATCTTGTCGAAAGAGTGAGCGGAGAGATGAAGAAGTATCCATCGTGGGTGTAGATAACTACAAAGTAATGTCGTAGCACATTAGTAAATTTCAACAAAAACCCACTGTGTTGGATAAGAAGAAATGAAATAAATAGATTCCATATATTTCGATCACGGACTGTGATCCTCTTCAGTGGAATACAGAGTAGAGGAGCAAAAGGCATGTCTTATAAACAGTAAAAGAAGAAACATGGATAGGACTCAGGTAGCGTCTAATGCTTTGCGGGGCAGGTCACCCGCCTTCACCAGAGATGGTAGTAATTTGTGGACTGCCCAGGTGGTAATGCAGTCAGGTGACCATTGTCCATGAGATATATTGAAATTTGGAAATTTGTTAATCAAGGATGATTCTATTATTTTCCTTTTAAAACTGCACTTTGAATTGAATATAATTTTTGCTTCATTCCAATCTATACGGTGGCCTTCCTTGTCTACGTGTTGGAAGACAGCGGAATTTTGGTGTGCATATTTGACTGAATTTCTGTGTTCTTGCATCCTGGTATGCAAATCTCTACCTGTTTGTCCCCAATATACATCATTACAATCCGAGCATGGAAGTTTATACACACCTTGATGTATTTCTTCTCTAGGTCTTTGGTGTACATTAACTACTTTCCTAGACAAATTATTGGGAAAACTAAAAACAATTTTAATGTCTTTCTGTGGTAGAAATTGCGAAATGTCATTTAAGGACCTATTATAAGGCAATTTGATACAGTTTTTTTCCCAACCGAAATTCTTACTGGAATGGGAAGTGGATCCAAAGTGACTAGTTTTGGCTTTGCTTAGGGCTCTATTTAAGAACCAATCAGGATACCCTATTCTTTTAGGTTGCCAAAGCGTTATAAGTTAGCGGTAGACAGTCTTACGAATCGTAAAGATGTCATCATTTCCCGTGCAGATAAGGGAGGGAAAATAGTTATTCTCAATCAGTCAGAATATGAAAGTAAAGCCTTTGATCTTTTAAATGATATCGGGACTTATAAAAAACTAACAAAAACCCTCTCAAAAGTACTGCCTCGGAATTCAACAGAAGAGCACGCAATATCGTGGGAAAAGAATTTTTTAATAATAATCTATTAGTCATAAACCCACAACTACCTAATTTTTATGGACTCCCAAAAATTCATAAAGAAAGTGTTCCCCTAAGACCTATCATTTCAAATAGAAACTCATGTACGAGTAAGACTTCAAAATGGCTCACGACCATTTTGTCACAATTTGTAGGGTGCTTTTCCGACTCACATATAAAACATTCAGAAGATTTCATAAGTAAGATCAAGAATCATCATTTATCGGGGCAGAGAAAATTACTAAGTCTCGATGTAGTTTCTTTGTTCACCTGCATCAACGTAGCTGAGGTTTTAACTTTCTTGGAAACAAAATTACAATATCATCGGGACCAACTTCCAATCTCTGTCAGCAAAATCATTAAATTAACGGAATTATGTGCTAACACAAATACTTTCTCATTTAAAGATCAATATTATAAACAACAGTTCGGTTGTTCGATGGGATCCAATCTCTCCCCAGTGTTAGCTAACCTATATATGGAGTATTTCGAGACAGTACTTTTACAGGACATTAAGCCACAAGGTATGTTTTGGTACAGGTACGTGGACGACATCTTTACGATTTGGGATGATGAGTGGGGATCTTTCGATGCTTTCTTTGAACAACTAAACAACTTAACCACTAATATTAAATTTAAAGTTGAATGGGAGGTGGATAATAGACTGCCATTTCTAGATATCCTATTAATACGGTACCAGGATCACTTGTCCTTTACAGTGTACAGAAAACCCACACATACGGGGAGTTATGTACACTTTTTCAGTCACCATCCTGATAAAATTAAATATAGTGTTGCCTCAGGTCTTTTCCTGAGAGCACTTAGAATATGTAGTCCACACTATCTGGAAATGGAGATCACAACCATCAGGAATCAATTAAAAAGAATAGGGTATCCTGATTGGTTCTTAAATAGAGCCCTAAGCAAAGCCAAAACTAGTCACTTTGGATCCACTTCCCATTCCAGTAAGAATTTCGGTTGGGAAAAAAAACTGTATCAAATTGCCTTATAATAGGTCCTTAAATGACATTTCGCAATTTTTACCACAGAAAGACATTAAAATTGTTTTTAGTTTTCCCAATAATTTGTCTAGGAGAGTAGTTAATGTACACCAAAGACCTAGAGAAGAAATACATCAAGGTGTGTATAAACTTCCATGCTCGGATTGTAATGATGTATATTGGGGACAAACAGGTAGAGATTTGCATACCAGGATGCAAGAACACAGAAATTCAGTCAAATATGCACACCAAAATTCCGCTGTCTTCCAACACGTAGACAAGGAAGGCCACCGTATAGATTGGAATGAAGTAAAAATTATATTCAATTCAAAGTGCAGTTTTAAAAGGAAAATAATAGAATCATCCTTGATTAACAAATTTCCAAATTTCAATATATCTCATGGACAATGGTCACCTGACTGCATTACCACCTGGGCAGTCCACAAATTACTACCATCTCTGGTGAAGGCGGGTGACCTGCCCCGCAAAGCATTAGACGCTACCTGAGTCCTATCCATGTTTCTTCTTTTACTGTTTATAAGACATGCCTTTTGCTCCTCTACTCTGTATTCCACTGAAGAGGATCACAGTCCGTGATCAAAATATATGGAATCTATTTATCTAATTTCTTCTTATCCAACACAGTGGGTTTTTGTTGATATATATATATATATATAATATATATATATATATACATATATATATGTATATATATATTTATATATATGTATGTATATATATGTATATATATATATATATATATATATATATATATATATATATATATATATATCACGAATCCCTTAACCCCCCGGGCACTGCATCGGTGAACAATTCACCCGTGACCTCCATCTTTCACGGTCGTGGGCAAGGGCCTGGGTCTCTGCAAAGTTCTTCCCTGTCCATTCTGTGATGTTGTCTACCCAATTCTTCCTCTACCTGCCTCCTCTCCTCTTCCCCTGAACTGCCCCTTGGAGGATGGTTTTTGATAGTCCGCTGGACCGTGTCACATGTCCATACCATTTCAGCTTTCTCTTCTTCACTGTGGTCAGGAGGTCTTCATAGTGCTTCACATGCTGTGAGATCGTCTTCCGCACTTCTTCGTTTGTGATGTGATCTGTGTATGAGATGCCAAGGAGTCTTCTGAAACACCTCATTTCCATTGCCTTGATCTTTCTCTGCAGTTCTGCTGTCAGCGTCCATGTCTCACATGCGTACAGGAAGATGGACAGGACTAATGCATGGAGTAGCTTCAGGTTTGACTGGAGACAGATGTTCTTATGTCTCCATATGGGTTTCAGCTTTGCAAGTGTTGTTGCCGTCTGTGCTGCTCTTGCTAGAACTGCAATCTTTGATCCTTCTTCGTTGTGTATGGCTCCAAGGTACTTGAACTGAGTCACTGTCTCGAGTTCTTGTCCGTCGACTGTGATCTTTCTTTCGATTGGTGTTGCGCTGTTTTTCATCAACATTGTCTTCTCGGCATTGATCTCCATTCCAAATCTGGATGATGTTCTGTCCAGGCGGTTCACTATGGTGGCGAGTTCCTTTTCGTCTCTAGCCAACCCATCGATGTCGTCGGCAAACCGCAAGTTTGTGATAGTCCGGCCTTCAATGCTGATTGTGTCATGATGATCTTCTAGGGCTTCAGTCATTATGCATTCAAGGAAGATGTTGAACAAGATTGGTGATAGTAGACATGGCTGTCGGACCCCTACCGATGTATGGAACCAGTCTCCCATGGTGCCTTTTACAAGTACTGCACTGCTGGCCTTTGTGTATAGTTGCTTGATGGTGTTGATTAGCTTCTGGCCCATGTTGTATTTCTTCATTGTGGTCCACAGTGCGTCGTACCATACTCTATCAAACGCCTTATTGAAGTCAATAAAGACGTGATAGATGTCCTGCTGATGTTGGCTGTACTTCTCACACAGAACACTAGGGTTGAAGATCTATTCTGTGGTGCTCCGTCCACTGCAAAATCCAGCCTGCTCTTCAGCGATGACTTCTTTTGGCTGAGGTTTCAGTCTGTTCAAAATGATCTTCAGCATCACCTTGCTTGCATGGCTAATAAGGCTGATGGTTCTGTAGTTCTGGCAGAGCTGCAGGTTTCCTTTCTTGGGAAGGGTGATGATGAGTGACTGTGTCCATGGTGTTGGCCATTCTCCAGTCTGCCAGATCTTGTTGCAGATTTTGGTGAGGATGTCTATCACTGCCTTCCCTCCGTGCTTTATCAGCTCTGCTGGGACGTTGTCAACTCCAGCTGCTTTGTCATTTTTCAGTGATCGAACGGCTGCCTCCACTTCCTCCCGTAGGATCGGGTGGTCATCTTCGTTTGTTGATTCCTGGCAGGTGAGAACGTTGGGATCTCTGTTGGTATGGTGGTTGTAGAGCTCCGAGCAGTACTCTGTCCATCTGTTGATGATGTAATTTTCTTCGGTGAGGCAGTTTCCCTCTTTATCTTGGATGGCGCTGACTCTTGTCTGCTTCTGTTTTGTAAGTTCCTTTACCGTTTGAAATGCCTTCTTGCTGTTGTTGGTCTTGTTAAGGTTTTCCTCTACCATTGTGCACTCTTTTTGTATCTACTCTTCTTTGGCACCCTTTATTCCTTTTCTTATATTTTTGTTGATATCCCTGTATGCCTCTGCTCCAGTTGTTGTGTGTTTTTTCAGATCTCTTCTTGTGTCACACATTTCAAGCAACTCGTCTGTGACCCATGGCTGTTTTTTCTGACGGTGTTTCCCGAGAATATCACTTGCTGTCTCTGTCATCACTGTGTTGAACTGGGAGGTCATTTCTTCAGCGTCTTCGTCAAGATTGAGGAGAGCTGCAAACTTCCCGCCAAGTGCTGCCTGGAAGGACCCTAGTATGGTGGGGTCCTTCAGTTTATCCAAGTTGAACTTCAGTCTAGTGGTCTGGGGCCTCTTGATCTTTTTCAGCCGGACTCTGAAGTTCAGTATCACCAGGTCGTGGTCACTTCCTACATCTGCGCCTGGGAATGTCCTGGTCCTGGCTCTGCGGATCCCAGATCTGAAGCGGTTCTGTACCATGATATAGTCGATCTGGTGGTGAGTTCTGTTGGGCGCGTGCCAGGTCCAGCGTCGAGATGCCTTTTGGTTACCAAGGGTGTTTGCAAGCACCATGTTGTTGTAGCTGGCGAACTCCAGCAGTCGAAGTCCTCTCTCGTTGGTTGATTCATTACAGGAGGGGCCGCAATAGTTCTTCCAGTCTTTGAGTATGTCTGCACCCACCTTGGCATTCCAGTCTCCCTGGATGACGAGGAAGTCCTTCTTGTCCACCTGATTAATGATGTTCAGGAGTTGGGTGTAGAATTCCTCCACTTGGTCGTCATCGTAATCTGTTGTTGGTGCGTAGGCTTGTACCACCGTTATGTTGAAAGGTGCTGCTCGAAGGCGAATGGAGATGAGCCTGCTGGATATTGGGTGACTCCCGAGTACTGAGTCCTTAAGGTTCTTGTTTACTAGGAGTCCTATGCCTTTTTCATGCTTGTCAATCTCTCCACTGTAGTAAAGAATGTGTCCTTCCTGGGTTAGATGCTCTCCAAAGTTCTTCCATCCGGTTTCACAGAGTCTAATGACATGCCATGTGTATCTTTCTAGTTCATGGGTGAGTTCTTGTAGTTTTCCTATCTGAGCTAATGTTCTCACGTTCCATGTGGCTATGCTGATGTAGTTTCTCCCGCGGATCTTCTTCGGTGAAGTTGCACCAGTCGCATATTTGTCACCTCCGCCCTGGTGTTCGACGGAAGGCGTGGTCCTTGTTAACTCGGGCGACGACCGAGCCGGTATAGCCTTTGGTTTATTGTTCATTTCATTCAGTGTCTCTTGGGCAAGGAAACCTGGCGGTGCCCATCCCTCTCCAGGCTGTTCGCCACAGCCGAATTCCCCCGTAACCTGGTGGATCGCCTTGGCCCTGGACACTTAGCCGTTGAGCTTTCTGGAAGCCCTTCCGTCCTGGCCGTTGGCTGCTGGTGCGTCTCTTCCGCCCTCTTAGTGGTGCAGTGTCAACACCACCCCCCTCACGTGGTTTAGCCCGCCAGCTGAAGCGGTGTACCAGGGTGTGGCGCTTGGAGTCATCACGTGAGAGATTTAGGGGGTGAATGAGGACCGGTGGTGCCCGTCCACCCTACTAGGTAGGGAGCAGTATGCCAGGCACCAAGGTTGCTACCTCTGTTCAGAGCCCCTTACATCCTACATATATATATATATATATATATATATATATATATATATATATATATATATATATATGTATATGTATATATATATATATATATATGGTTAAACTTAATGGCAAGATTATTATTGCAGAGTTTTTTATCTGCCTTTTCTCTTTCTCTGAGAATCTTTTTCCCTTCCACGGGAAGTTGTCTTATAATGTCACCATATGACATTGTTTTGTCAGTTACTTTGGGCATGGCTTTACCAAAGTGAAAAACTGGCCAGAACGCGTTTTCACACTACTTAGTGCTTCATCAGTGGCTAGACTGTGAATATCTGATTGAATTATTGTGTTTATATATTGTTGGTGGTGGTCTGATATTACATTTTGGGGCTTCTGATTGGCTAGTGGGCTGGACTGGGACTCCCACACTATTCTACTTCCTCATTGGTCGGCTGTTGTGTGACGTCATCAGTATTGTGCCTTCTTTCAGTGGGCTTAGATCTCCTTACGCTAGGGAGGGCTTCTAAATCCCTAGTTTGTATATTAAGATTGGGAGATGTTTCTTTAATAAAGAGAGCTTCGGGGATAGGTAGCCTTCTATGGTCTTGATTTGTTGCCAGCACTTCTGTGTTTTCTATTAGAGTTTCTTTATTTAAATTTCTTTTGTGAGCAGAGTGATGGTGGTTTCTGGGAGCTCCTGAAGAGAGGTGGTATGATAACCGGCGTGAGAGCTTCATTGTTGTCATGCCAATATAGTTTGAAGGTTGGGATGCACAGTTCCCAAGTTTACACGTGTACCTATATATGACGTGAGTTCTCTGAAGGTCACTTTTACTTTCTCTTATATTATTCTTTAGTAGCAGTTGAGATGTCTTTTTATTTTGATAATATATAATCAGTTGTACTTTAGAGTTTTCTTCTTTAGGTTTAATATTTCTTTTAATAATTTGTTGCATAACCCTTTCATCTTCTTTGTAGGCTGTGGAGAAGAAGGACTTATAGTAAATTTTAATCAGGTTTTTGGCGTTAATGTCCTGTGGGACAACAATGAAGCTCTCACGCCGGTTATCATACCACCTCTCTTCAGGAGCTCCCAGAAACCACCATCACTCTGCTCACAAAAGAAATTTAAATAAAGAAACTCTAATAGAAAACACAGAAGTGCTGGCAACAAATCAAGACCATAGAAGGCTACCTATCCTCGAAGCTCTCTTTATTAAAGAAACATCTCCCAATCTTAATATACAAACTAGGGATTTAGAAGCCCTCCCTAGCGTAAGGAGATCTAAGCCCACTGAAAGAAGGCACAATACTGATGACGTCACACAACAGCCGACCAATGAGGAAGTAGAATAGTGTGGGAGTCCCAGTCCAGCCCACTAGCCAATCAGAAGCCCCAAAATGTAATATCAGACCACCACCAACAATATATAAACACAATAATTCAATCAGATATTCACAGTCTAGCCACTGATGAAGCACTAAGTAGTGTGAAAACGCGTTCTGGCCAGTTTTTCACTTTGGTAAAGCCATGCCCAAAGTAACTGACAAAACAATGTCATATGGTGACATTATAAGACAACTTCCCGTGGAAGGGAAAAAGATTCTCAGAGAAAGAGAAAAGGCAAATAAAAAACTCTGCAATAATAATCTTGCCATTAAGTTTAACCATACATGCTTGAGAGAAAATCTCCTGCACATATATACAATGAATATATATACATATATGTATATATGTATATATATACATATACATATATATATACATTCATATATATATATATGTATATATATATATGTATATGTATATATATATATATATATGTATATATATATATATATATATATATATATATATATATATATATTTAAGAAAAAGATCGCTAGAAGAACTCCTAGGGGACCGCACTATCAACTATATTATCAAGCGCGTATACTATGATAACTCCATCCCTAAACTTAACATCCCTAAAATAACACTCCGTGAAATGTTTATGTGCGGTACCAAGGTATCGCCCTTTATCTGTCCCAGTGGTAACAAATATTGTAGGTTCTCCCCTAGGAGTTCTTCTAGCGAACTTTTTCAAGGGAAGCATTGAAGAAGAAGTGTTTAGCACCATGGAAAAACCTGACATCTACTGCAGGTATATCGACGATATATGTATCAAGAGCGCCAACGCAGAATACTTAGAATTACTTAGACTACGCCTACAAGAAACCTCCGGCCTAATCTTCACTACAGAATTTTGCACCGATGGAACGTTGCCATTCCCAGATATTCTCGAGACGCAGACTGATAGCTCTTTCAACACAGACGTCCATGTGAAAGCAACTAATCCAGGCTATTCTTTACATGGAGGAAGTGAGTCCCCTCAGAGATATAAGGATGATACCATAGGTGCTTATATCAGGACACTCACCCACTTTTACACGTTCCATCAAGCGCATAAGGAAATCGAGTGCTCCACCCAAGAGTTGATTAACAACGGCTTCTCCAACAAGAATATTACTCGGCAAAAAAAAAAAAAAAAAAAAAAAAAAAAAAAAAAAAAGGATAATTGACACAACAACAATGACGACGATAAATGAAGAAAGTAACAAGACATCAATGTTTACTTCAAATTCACTTTCTCCACTTATCATAAGGAAGAACAGAGAATGATTAAACAAATAGTGAAGCGTAACGTTAAGCCAATCAATCTTGAAAAAAAGATTGAATATGATCATATACTACAAAAGTTAGAAGACCAGTCACCTTGTTATTGAAGAATAGCCCCCCTCCCACCTTGAGAGACACTACAAAAGCCACATGTTGTATATAGGTTCATTTGTAACCAAGGGAACTGTGAAGCCCTCCCCTCCATCTATATCGTCATGACGACCATGAGGTTGTCTCGCCTCATAAGCTACCATCTATGAGCGGCAGCGCCCAAGAACCATCACAATAAGGTGCACAAAGGCCTCACTAGGAAAATACTGGAAGAAAACACCTTGATTTTATATGAATGTAAAAATGTACGTCGTCTGCCGTTAGTGGAAGCTTTATATACCAAATACTCAAATCCAAATATCACCGTACAAGCGTAGGACCTGCAAGCTTTACCTAGCATGCGAAGATCAAGCCTTAATCAGGATTGACCAATCATATTTGAGTATGAGCGTGCTCGACCCAGGTGACACGTATATAAGCATCCACACCAACCCTGAACACATTCTAACCTTAGACACCATAGAAAATACATCGCTATATGGCTACTGAAGAAAGGTTAAGAAACCCGAAATCGCGATTTAGCTGTTTCCTAAATAATTATTACGGAAACCTTATCCACAACCTGTCAGAAGAAACGAAAACGCTTCTAAGACGAAAAGAGAATGCTCTGAATAAAACATGTAATACGGAACTCGGAATCACCTTTGATAAAGTGTGCATTAGAGAAAATCTCCTGCCCATATATACCCTTTATATATATATATATATATATATATATATATATATATATATATATATATATATATATATATATATATATATATATATATATATAAATCTTAAACCCACTCTCGGAGAAAGATTAGCTGAGATACAGAGTAAAACCGTATATTTCGACTACTGTGGTCCTCTTCAACGGCTGAAGAGGACCACAGTTAGTGGTCGAAATATACGGTTTTACTCTGTATCTCAGCTTATCTTTATCCGAGAGTGGGTTTAAGTTTTATTTTATTCGTGTGTTACAACACCTACGTTACTTGATATACATATATATATATATATATATATATATATATGTGTGTGTGTGTGTGTGTGTGTGTGTGTGTGTGTGTGTGTGTGTGTGTGTGTGTGTGTGTGTGTGTGTGTGTGTGTATTCACCTCGGATCTGCTGCAGCCTCTTTTCGAGACAGCCAGACACCACCCTACGGCAGTGAGCTCAGAGCTCATTATTAGCAGATCTCTGGGTAGGTCTGAGACCACTCACACTCCACACACCGGGAATGCAAGGTCACAACTCCTTGACTAACGTCCCGTACCTACTCGCTGCTAGGTGAACAGGGGCTACACGTGAAAGGAGACAAACCCAACTTGTCTCCGCCCAGCCGGGGAATCGTGTGTGTGTGTGTGTGTGTGTGTGTGTGTGTGTGTGTGTGTGTGTGTGTGTGTGTGTGTGTGTGTGTGTGTGTGTGTGTGTGTGTGTGCATGTGTGTGTGCGCGCGCGTATATATACATATATATGTATATACGTATATATATACATATATATATATATATATATATATATATGCAATAAAAACACTAGGAGCGTGTGTTCACAAATAATTCATAATTCCTTCTTTGTATCTGCACTGAAGATGTAGTTACACGAAAGTGCTCTGCTTCGTCAGTTTACTTTTCCTAGTGGTTACTTACGCATATATCTATATATATATATATATATATATATATATATACATATATATATATATATATATATATATATATATATATACATATATATATATATATATATACATATATATATATATCCCAATAAAGATATGTCGTAGCACATTTGTAAAATAATACTGATGACCCACTTTCGGAGAAAAATAAGCAAAGATATAGAGATCTGTATATTTCGATCACTTACTGTGATCCACTTCAGCAGATATGAGTTACAAAGTACAGAACAATGTGTATTTATAGTGAAACAGTGAGGTAGCAAGAGGGGACGAGGCTCAGGTCAACACGCCCGGCACGCATGCTCGCATCTTGGTGGCTCAGGTCACATGACCGGCGTAGCATGGGCCTTGGTGGTTTTTGTCCACCGCTAATGTTGATGGTAACATTTTATTTATGGCAAAAGAAGAAATACAGTCTGGTGACCATTGACCATGGGAAATGTTGTAATTTGGGAAATTGTTTATTAAGGAGGATTCTACTATTTTTCTTCTGAAACTACATTTGGATTTATAAATTATTTCAGCATCATCCCAATTTATTCGGTGGTTTTTATTGGCGACGTGCTGAAATACTGCGGAATTTTCCTGTCCGTATTTTACAGAGTTCTTGTGCTCCTTAACCCTGGTATTGAGATCTCGACCCGTCTGTCCCCAATATACATCATTGCAATCTAAGCAAGGTAATTTATAAACTCTAGGAGTTGTATTACTCTTGGATCTAAAGTTGTCAATATACATCATAGATCCAAGAGTAATACAACTCCTGGAGTTTATAAATTACCTTGCTTAGATTGCAATGATGTATATTGGGGACAGACGGGTCGAGATCTCAATACCAGGGTTAAGGAGCACAAGAACTCTGTAAAATACGGACAGGAAAATTCCGCAGTATTTCAGCACGTCGCCAATAAAAACCACCGAATAAATTGGGATGATGCTGAAATAATTTATAAATCCAAATGTAGTTTCAGAAGAAAAATAGTAGAATCCTCCTTAATAAATAATTTCCCAAATTACAACATTTCCCATGGTCAATGGTCACCAGACTGTATTTCTTCTTTTGCCATCTAAGCAAGGTAATTTATAAACTCCAGGAGTTGTATTACTCTTGGATCTAAAGTTGTCAATATACATCATAGATCCAAGAGTAATACAACTCCTGGAGTTTATAAATTACCTTGCTTAGATTGCAATGATGTATATTGGGGACAGACGGGTCGAGATCTCAATACCAGGGTTAAGGAGCACAAGAACTCTGTAAAATACGGACAGGAAAATTCCGCAGTATTTCAGCACGTCGCCAATAAAAACCACCGAATAAATTGGGATGATGCTGAAATAATTTATATATCCAAATGTAGTTTCAGAAGAAAAATAGTAGAATCCTCCTTAATAAATAATTTCCCAAATTACAACATTTCCCATAGTCAATGGTCACCAGACTTTATTTCTTCTTTTGCCATAAATAAAATGTTACCATCAACATTAGCGGTGGACAAAAACCACCAAGGCCCATGCTACGCCGGTCATGTGACCTGAGCCACCAAGATGCGAGCATGCGTGCCGGGCGTGTTGACCTGAGCCTCGTCCCCTCTTGCTACCTCACTGTTTCACTATAAATACACATTGTTCTGTACTTTGTAACTCATATCTGCTGAAGAGGATCACAGTAAGTGATCGAAATATACAGATCTCTATATCTTCGCTTATTCTTCTCCAAAAGTGGGTCATCAGTATTATATATATATATATATATATATATATATATATATATATATATATATATATATATATATATATACGTATACACACACACGCGCACATACACACAAGGTACCACATGAATAACTTATAAAGAAGATAGAGTCAAAAGGTGGCATCAGAGAAAAATAATTGGAATGGATGAAAGAGTTCCTGATTGGGAGGGAAATGAGAGTTGCAATTAGGGAAAAATTCTCAAGCTGTGAAGAAGTGAAAAGCGGTGTCCCGCAGAGATCAGTACTGGCCCCGATCATGTTTGCCATATACATTTATGATATGGATGAAAGTGTAGAATGTTATATGAACTTCTTTGCAGATGATGCAAAGATACTAAAGAAGGTAAAAACGGAGGAAGACTGAAACTCATTGCAACAAGAGTGGGAAGTAAAATTCAATATAAAGAAATGTAGTACAATGGAGTTTGGAACGAGTAAAAACAGAATATCAAAAGATTATAAAATTGGTGAAGAAAAGGTGAAAAAAGTAAACTCAGAGAAAGATC
>NC_134778.1:25212260-25227260 GCF_046742065.1 Oratosquilla oratoria | reverse complement strand
CTTTATAAACTGGCGAAAAAATGGATTTATAATAGATGTTAATTTTGTCTTTATTCTGATTATTATTGTTGTTTTTATGCCAGCCGTCTATTATTCTCTTTATTTGGTGGCTTATATCTTTTTCACTGAAACCATTATTAAGCAGTACTTGAGTAGAACGTTCTATTTCATTATGCACTTGTTTCCATGTGCTACAGTGAGTTAGTGCTCTTCGGATATAGGCACTGAAGGTGGAGTCCTTATATCTTTGAGGGCACTCACTAGAACCATTAAGGCAGTGTCCAGGGTTTGTGGGCTCTGTGTACACCGTTGTATTAAAAGCATGTTCATTTTGTTTCACTAGGAGGTCGAGGAAAGGTAAAGCTCCGTCAACGCTATCTTCCATAGTGAAAGTGAGTTGAGATGTCTCTTGTAGTAGGTGGCGGAGTTTTTCAGCTTCGTTGCTGTTCTTGGTCTTAATAAAGATATCGTCAATATATCTATAATAAATATCTGGATTTTCTGTTTTTGTGAATATATCCTCTACGCAGCCCATGAAGAAGTTTGCCATTAATACTCCAAGGGGGGATCCCATTGCAACTTCATCAATTTGACAATAGTTGTTCCCGCGGGGCAAGTGAACGGGACCTGTTTAGTACAGCATTTAAGCAGCTCCCGTAGTGTAAGTTCTGGAATATCTAATGTAGGTGTGGTGTCATCGTAGTACACTTTGTTGATGATGTAGTTAATTGTGCGATCTACGGAAATATTAGTGTATAACCCTTCCACATCAAGAGAAGCGATTCTACCTTTGGCGGAGTTTACCTTGATAATATCTAGGAAATCGTATGTGGATTGTAGACTGTAGGTGGTGGGAGTGTAGGGAGTTAGAATGGAGCACAGTTTCTTAGCGAGTTTGTACGTTGGTGCAGGGATATGAGAAATTATGGGACGGAGTTTATTGACGAGTTAAACACCATATGAGGACGGAGCCTTTATTTGTACGACGTTTCGCTTATTACAGCTTTTTCAAGTACAAGTTGATATACAAATGCTTGAGATTAAATAAGGGGAAAGGAGGGAACGGGGAGATAAAAGAAGAAGGGGGGAAGGAAGAGGAGAAGGAGGAGGAGGAGAGGAGGAGGAGAAGGGGGGGGATTGAACACTGGGAAAGGATGAGAATGAGGCCCAAACATCCGTGGGCGAAATGTCCACAAAGGGCGGTTTAAATATTTAAAATTTTGCTGGCCATGGGTATTAGGGGAATTATGTGAGGCGAGATGTTAAACATACCCCTGTTTTGTTCAATAGTGTTCGTTCCTTGAATGATTGCTGCTTCTAAACACTTCCTGCGGATTTTGTCTGGTTCTCGTATCAGCAGCTCTGCACTCTTCCAGTCCATAAGATGGTTTTCCTTGTTTCTATGTGTCACACATGCATTGGTAGTGACATCATGCCTGACGTCGTAACGGTGTTCACGTATTCGTGTATTCAGGTCGCGTGACGTTTCTCCGATGTAAACTTTATCACATCCTGAACACGGAATACGATAACACCGGCTTTGGTGCCCGGTGTCTGGTTGTTGTGTATTTTCGTCTTCGTGATGTCTTTCATCGTTCTGCTTGTCTGGCACACTACTTCCAAGTTGGTGGTTCTTAAAAGATGTGTCAGGTTGGTGGCAACGTCGATGGTTGGCAACACGAGACATTTTGTTGTGCTGTCCTGCTGCCTACGGCTTTCCTGAATCTTAGCGGCCTGCTGTCTGCAATTATCTAAAAGAAATTCTGGAAATTTTAGTGTTAAGAAAAAAAAAATTAAACCACCCTTTTGGACATTTCGCCCTCGGACGTTTGGGCCAGCATTCTCATCCTTTCCCAGTGCTCAATCACCCCCCCCCCTTCTCCTCCTCCTCCTCTTCCTTCCCCCCTTCTTCTTTTCTCTCCCCGTTCCCTCCTTTCCCCTTATTTAATCTCAAGCATTTGTATCTCAACTTGTACTTGAAAAAGCTGTAATAAGCGAAACGTCGTACAAATAAAGGCTCCGTCCTCATATGGTGTTTAACTCGTCAATCTTGTCGGCAACTGCCACTTTCATGAAAACGGAGTTTATTACCAGGTTTGTGTGTTTTTATTGTCCCATAGTAGTAACCCATACCATACTCGCCTGAAAGTTTGTCAAATTTCATTTCACTGGCAGCATTATTCCTTTCTATTAGTCGATTTACCTTTTTTAGTAATTCTGTATGGTCTTTGTTGATCTTTTTAAGCTTTGTTGTGTCATTAAGAATAGTGTCTGTCTTTTCTAAATACTCAGAGGTGTCCATAAGTACATAAGTTGCCTCTTTGTCTGCTTTCCTGATGGTGATACTATGGCTTGATTTTAACTTTTGGAGCCTCAATATGTTTCTTTTCAATGAAATTGCTATTATATTTTCCTCTAGATTTATTAGCTTCGGCAATAACTTCTTGTTTGAAAGTGGGCTTGACAATCACTTCACCTTTTTTACATAATTTCTATACATCGTCTATAAGTATTTCGTATTCTGTTCTTTTTTAAAACTTCTTAAGTTTAGACAGATTAATTTATTAATTTCTTTTGATTAGCTCTAGTGATTGAATTTCTGTGTAGATAAATAATACCTGAGAATAAGGTGTCAATATTCTCTTTTAAGGTTGTATCTATGTCTATATTTTTTCCATTTTTCTTCAAGTTCTTGGTTGAGATTTTGTATTTTGTATTTTAATTCTGTAACCCTCTGTTTCATATATTTCATTCTTTCTTCCTTACTAGGTTTATACTTGCGTCTTTTGCTTAGGGTCACTGCCCCATCATAGGGGATATCATAAGTGTATTTGAGCAGGATTTTTTCTCTAATGCATATATCATTAAAAGTCATGGCTAGTTTTGCATTAATTATTTCCTTAAAGGTATTTTCCATATACCTTATGATTTGTGTTCCTTAGAAAGGAAATTTATGACTTGGCTGTATGTAGTCATATTAGCTAGATCGCGATTTTGGGTTCAAGACCCTTCTTCAGTAGCTATAGGGATGTTCTATCTTGTTAGGATAAGACTTAATCTGATGAGTCTTATTAAAGTTTTATACTAGAGTTTCTTACTTGCTAATCATTTGGGGGAGGTCAACCGGTATTTCGGGCAGTGAAGAAATGTCACGTGCACTAGGTAAGCCTCCGGGTTCGTGTTGTGGAGGAATACGGCATGCTTGTGGTTATGGCGTTCTGTCTTGTATTTGCACTAGTGGCGTTTTGTCTCATATTGGCGTTTGTGGTGTTATATCTCATGTTTGGATTTGCAACGGTTTGTCTCATGCTTGAGTTGGGTTTAACTCTTTAGTATACAATGCTTCTAACATTTGGAGGCGTCTATCGTCAGTATATAAACCCAAAATCTCAGTGTTTTCCTCTAGGTTCTCTCTTGATAGTGTTATGCCATGGGCTTCTCTTAAGTGATTTTGAGGGGCTCTAGATGTCAGGTGGTATGAGAGGCGATGGGATAACCTCATTGTTGTCATGCCAATATAGGTGGATGGGAGGACTTCACGGGATTACCAAATACAATCATTACATAGTCTTCCACTTTTAATTGACCTTACGACTTCAGGGAGTCATCTTCAGAATATCATACAGATATTAGCCAATAGTTTTATACAGTTACATATTACAGAATTAACAATTTTGTACAGACAGCATGGGTTTAAGTATAGGCCGCCTTAAAACAAGATATTTTGTAACTCATACCGATATGAGTAACAGATAATATATATATATATATATATATATATATATATATATATATATATATATATATATATTACTGTTAAATGCTAAAGCACAAGTGGCATCAATAATTTTTAGAGAACATTTCTCTAACTTTCTAAGTATAATTTTCTCTTCATGGTTTAAACTCTGAAGGAAAGTACGAAAGTCGTCAGAGTGGTTTTCCATTTTATACCGACAGCTGTTTCAACCATTTCACATGGTCGTCTTCAGGGTAAAACTGATTACAAGTGTGAAAAACATTAGAATATAAAGGCCCGTGGGCCGTACAAACAACAGAGAAGAAATAAAAATGGTGGAATATGATTGGTGGGAATATGCGGGTGGGCGGGGCCAGGAAGGGGGCCCTAGTCCAACGATGGGCTTATGTCACGTCTTGTCGGGTTGTCACTCCCGGTGAGCAAATGTCTAGATGCACCCTCTCGCCGAGACCTACGGGGAGCTAATGTCACGTCTTGTCGTCTTGGAACTTCCAGTGGGCAAATGTCACGGTGTGCGGGTCTGTTTTTCCTATTGGAAGGGAGGACATGATCCGATGACTTCTGGACGTTTAATGTAGGCTGCTGTAAAGTAATACTAACTGTCTCGTCAATTATTAAGCGTCCGTAATTAGAGTCTGTGTGAATGATTTCGGTGTCCCTGATGAGGTCTTCCAAGCGCGGCTTCTTGTCATGTGTGTCAATATAATGCTGGTGAATAGCTCCGTTATTTCGGTGTGCTAGAAGTCGCCTTCTTAAGGTGGTCATCGTATGTCCGACGTAGCTCATGTCGAGGGGCTTGCATGCCTCTTCAGAGCATTTAAATTTGTAGACTACGCCAGTTTTCGATTCCTTGGGTCCTACAGGGGTGGTGTTGTTTTTCATTATTAAGGAGGCTACCAGATTGGGACGGCTGGAGACTCTCAGCAGAACTCTCTCGTAGGGTTCTTTTGGTACAACTCCATCGTTGATAATCCTTCGGAGAGTGTCTACTTCCTGTCTGTAGGCCGTTCCATAGTCTATTTTATGATATAGTGTAATATGTTTCTTTTTATCGTCAGTGGTCTGGGTTTGTGTGTGGAATTCTTCCATATTCCTCCTTATGACATCCTCAATGAGATCACAAGAGAAACCATTATTAGTTAACATCTGCCTTACACGCTCCAGTTCGGTATGGACGGCCTTCCACGTATTGCAGTGGGAAAAGGCTCTTCTCACGTATGCCCCAACAACAGACCTCTTGTAGGAGTCTGGGCATTCTCCCCTTGCATTTAGGCAGCGTCCCACGTTGGTGGCTTTCGTGCAGACAGATGTCGCGTAATGGCTTGAATTCCTCTCAACAAGGACATCAAGGAAGGGAAGGGTCTTATTATTACTACTTTCAATAGTGAAATTGAGGACTGAATTGGCTTGATGGGCGTTAACTAGCTTCTCAGCATCATCACTTTATTTGGTGGTAATAAAAATATCATCAATATACCTAGCGTAGATCTTCGGCTTCCGGTGATTATTGAAGGTCCTTGATTCAACTGCAGCCATGTACATATTGACGAATAGAACACCAAGAGGCGATCCCATAGCAACACCATCAACCTGGCGGAAGAGCTCCCCTCTATGAGAAAGGAAAGGGGCCACCATAGTACAAGCAGATAGCATTTCTTTTAATAAAACTTGAGGGAGTGGGAGGGGGTCCTGGCTAGATCTATAGACTGTATCCAGGATAATACCAATTGTTTCCTAAACGGGAACATGGGTAAAGAGCCTGGACATATCTAGAGAGGCAATATCTTCGTCGGGCGCCGTAGTCTTCAGGATATCAATAAACTCAACGGCAGATTTTAGGGAGTGCCCAGGAGGAATGTAAGGGGTTAAAATTTCGTTAAGTGTTTTAGCTAAACTGTAAGTTGGTGAAGTCATCTGTGATATTATAGGCCTAAGGGGATTGTCAGGTTTATGGGTCTTAACGGTCCCATAGCAATAACCAGCCTTAAAATCTCCAAAGATTTTAGGGAACTTAATTACCTGCTGCCGGTTATTCGCCCTCGTGACCATGCTGCTAACACGCTTCTTCAAGGTTTCTGTGGGATCCTTCGTCAGTCTCTCAAACTTGGAAGGGTCATTTAAGATATGGTCCATTTTCTCCAAGTATTCACTTCGCTTCATAATGACGTAGACAGCTGACTTATCACCTCTTCTAATGATGATATCTTCTCTCTCGCGTAGTTCCTTGGCGGCTTCCCTAAGCGGCTTGATAAAAAGAAACATATTACACTATATCATAAAATAGACTATGGAACGGCCTACAGACAGGAAGTAGACACTCTCCGAAGGATTATCAACGATGGAGTTGTACCAAAAGAACCCTACGAGAGAGTTCTGCTGAGAGTCTCCAGCCGTCCCAATCTGGTAGCCTCCTTAATAATGAAAAACAACACCACCCCTGTAGGACCCAAGGAATCGAAAACTGGCGTAGTCTACAAATTTAAATGCTCTGAAGAGGCATGCAAGCCCCTCGACATGAGCTACGTCGGACATACGATGACCACCTTAAGAAGGCGACTTCTAGCACACCGAAATAACGGAGCTATTCACCAGCATTATATTGACACACATGACAAGAAGCCGCGCTTGGAAGACCTCATCAGGGACACCGAAATCATTCACACAGACTCTAATTACGGACGCTTAATAATTGACGAGACAGTTAGTATTACTTTACAGCAGCCTACATTAAACGTCCAGAAGTCATCGGATCATGTCCTCCCTTCCAATAGGAAAAACAGACCCGCACACCGTGACATTTGCCCACTGGAAGTTCCAAGACGACAAGACGTGACATTAGCTCCCCGTAGGTCTCGGCGAGAGGGTGCATCTAGACATTTGCTCACCGGGAGTGACAACCCGACAAGACGTGACATAAGCCCATCGTTGGACTAGGGCCCCCTTCCTGGCCCCGCCCACCCGCATATTCCCACCAATCATATTCCACCATTTTTATTTCTTCTCTGTTGTTTGTACGGCCCACGGGCCTTTATATTCTAATGTTTTTCACACTTGTAATCAGTTTTACCCTGAAGACGACCATGTGAAATGGTTGAAACAGCTGTCGGTATAAAATGGAAAACCACTCTGACGACTTTCGTACTTTCCTTCAGAGTTTAAACCATGAAGAGAAAATTATACTTAGAAAGTTAGAGAAATGTTCTCTAAAAATTATTGATGCCACTTGTGCTTTAGCATTTAACAGTAATTGCTTAAGAGAAAGACTTTGCCCAAAAGGTATATATATATATATATATATATATATATATATATACACAGAAATTGTAAACCAGTGGCTGATTACGATAGATTAAGAGTAACCATATTCTACGACAACGTCCGTACATATTCCTTGGTCATGAAAAAGTAACCTATATGGCAATGGCGGTATATTTCCTGGTCCAATACTATACATGAATACCATTGCACTTCTGGGGACTGTGCACCCCATTATTCTGCATACATTGGGTTTACGACGCCCCAACTAATCAGAAAGTTGTCCTTATACATACATACATATACCAAAGGCTTTTTCTCCCTTACACGGGGGGAAGCCAAAAAGAAAAAGGCATAGAAACCACTCCCACCGATTCCATTCCCTACATATTCCACTTCCCTCCACCCTCCTTCCTCCCTCTTATCTTGGCACATCCTGGATGACGGGTCATCCCTGCATCTTGTCCACTACCCTGGGTCAGAAGCAGTGTCGTAAGACAGCACATCCACAGCAAGGCCGCTTCATAAATTCGGTGACTCCCCAATCCATCCCCTCATGCAGAAAATGAGAAGACGGGGAGAATTTCCTTCAGGCTGCGTCAATTTTTTCCCATACATACTTCCTCACCCCCCATCCCCCACCCACTCCCCTTCATGCATCACAGCATCATCCATACACAACCCTTCTCCATTCACCCGTATGTTTTGTCCTCTCCCGTCCTTCCTCCACAGACATTCCTCTCTTTTGTAATGCCCCTTTCAACCCATCCATCCATCTCATCCTAGGACGCCCCTCATGTTCACTCCTTCCGGATCTGCCTTTCACACCTCATTTACTAATCTTTCTTCACTCATTCTTTCCATGTGTCCAAATTATCCTAATACTCTTTCATCCACCCTATCTCCCAGTTCCCTTTCCACCCCTGTTCTCCTCCTCACCTTCTCATTTCTCACTCTATCTAGCCTAGTAACCTCTATCATACTTCTCAGACATTTCATCTCAAACACATTCAAACGCCTTCTCTCTTCCTCTCTTATGTTCCATGTTTCTGCCCCGTATAGTGCTGTTAGCACAATCACTCCTTCATATAACCACCTTAGCATCCATTCCTAGATGTCTACTTCTCATAACATTTTTTAATCCACCAAGGTATTTACTTGCTTCTCTCAATCTACATTCTAACTCCATCCCCACTACTCCCTTTCCTGCCACATTCGCACCCAAGTATCTAAAACTATCCACTTCCTCCAGTCTCTCACCCTTAATGCTCACTTCCAGCCTGCTGTCACTCTCTCCTCCTGTACGTCGCATCACCTTACGTTTGCCCACATTTATCTTCAGCTTCCTTCTGATAAATGTGTCTTTACATTTACAAAAAGGAGCAATCAAACAACAACACCTCTACGATAATCAACATACAACCTAACATGATATCTATTCTTCCCCTCTTTAATTCCTTAACTAGATACAGAACCCATCAGCAGCAACACCTACCCCCTTCCTCTCCCCTCCTCCACCTCACCAAACTCCTCTTGACCAGCGGGGCGTCCATGTGATACGAACTATCCTACCTGACTCAACCCCTCTTCCTTTCCCTTCCCCTCCCCCTCCTGAGCGAAGTGTCCAACATCGTAGGCGGTCAGTGTTATCATCTTCGTTACTGATCATCTTCGTAGCTGCGTCTCCCCCTCGATGCCTAGCGTGCACACGCGCTCACGCACATATGGTGCAGCGTGATACTATCGACCAAGATGAGCATCTCCCTTGGGACTCCCATTGTTCTGTGACCAAACTCACCGACCTTTCTTGACAACACCCTTTTGACGAAGAATAGATTCTCGGCGTCTCAGGTCAAGCCTTTACTTTAAACAATAGCCGCAGCTGCGTCTCGGGTCAACCACCTACATCGGCCGACGCCTCAACCAATGCGACCCAACTTCCAAATATTTTCCATATGGCAACTGTACATATGTAGATAATATGTGTCTGGCAATCCTCCGAGCTTTACTGAGGGCTTACCGTGTATGTAGTAGTTAGATCCTTACTTAGGAAGTAAAGCCAAGAACTCTGCCCGATTTTCTTTTACCATCAATTCCAAATGTAGAGTACCACAACCTACATCAGCACGAATCTTGCAGTATTCCTATGCGGCCTATACTTAAACCACATTGATTTATTGAATAAATAAGATTAATATAATGTTAGAACTGACACCACGTCTCCTATTAAGTTACAATAGAAGAAAAAAAATAACGAAAATATGTGGTGAATTATTGGAACGAATTTGGTAATACACAAACGCGCGCGCACACACACACACACACACACACACACACACACACACACACACACACACACACACACACACACACACACACACACACACACACACACACACACACACACACACACACACACACACACACACACACACACTTACACACACACACAAGCTCCCCTTCCTGTAAAATACAACTAGGTAAATACAGACACACACACACACACACACACACACACACACACACACACACACACACACACACACACACACACACACACATACACACATACATACACGTACCAATAGGCCCTCTTCTCCAGATAAGGAAAGTGGCCAGTCAGTTGAAACTAAGGCATTATTAAGGCAATTGAGGCACCTTTTTTCCGCATCCGACCTAGTTATGGACCAGAAGGTCTCCTGTCGGTATGCTCTTTAATCTTAATTAATCTAATAAAAAACCCATGTTGGCTGATTAAATGTTAATTGTGTGTTACGTAGCTGTGTAAGACAGTGGCTTAATTCTTATATAATATTCTGAAGATGACCCCCTGAAATCGAAACGCCAATTAAAAATGGAAGACCATGGAAGGTTCATATTTTCCCACCCCTCTTAAATGAGACCAGATCTACTGTAGCTAGGTAGGGTGTGTTCGGAGAGTTGTACAGTCCTTTTGTAGCATAGTACATTACTCAGTTGCTAGTGTCTTGGCTTTGTTATTATCACGCACAAGTCAAGGTTCGAATGCCTTGGCAACCTGTCTTAAACATACGCATAATCTTATTAGTGATTCTTTCAATGTCATTATTGGCAAATCCATTATTGATAAGGACTTGTGAGGCCCTTTTCAACTGAGTGCACGACCCTCCAGTTCCTGCAGTGAGGGCTCTTCTAATGAAGGCAACTATTGTAGAATCCTTGTACCTCTGAGGGCACTCACTGAATCCATTTAAACAATGTCCTTGGTTGGTGGACTTAACAAAAACTGAGGTGTTGAAAGTTTTTTCTTCTTGTATCACCAGAGCATCAATAAATGGAAGGGAACCTTCTTCACTATGTTCGATTGTGATATTGAGACCAGAGGCTTCTTTCAATCATCGTTGCAAAGCTTCAATATGTTGGATGTTCTCGGTCAAGACAAAAATATCATCGATGCATCGGCAGCATATTCGTGGTCTCTGTACCTCACCGAATGCCTCTTCTTCAATGCTATCTATAAAGAAGTTAGAAATCCAACTCCTAATGGTAATCCCATTCCTTCATTTCCCACTGAAGAAGCACCAGAAGGTGCAAAAACGCGTTTTGGTTTTTGACCATGCCTATAATTCTACCTAATGGCATACGGCGAATTTCTTGGATCTGTACCTTTGGAAGGCAAAGTCGCTTTACGAAAGAGAGAGAAGACTGACAAGAAGCTTTGTCACAACAAGTTTGCCATTTCATCCAATGAAATATGCTTGAGAGAGAATCTCCTGCCCGTTTTTACCTCCGTAGTAAATACTGTCTACTTCCTTGTTACTGTTCCGTTCTATGGTTTTGTGCTTCTTCTTTCACTTTCAACTTTCTTTTCATCACTGTCTTGCGTAGGAATGTTATTCACCATATATTTCTGTAGGAAGCCGGTAATGTTTCTTTACAAGGGTGAATTAAACGGAGGTATTTTTCCCCCGAATAATATTACTCTTGGTTTGTCAATTTACACCAAGGGACTACCCACTGGAATCCTCAATTTACTTCCTAAGCCACTTATCACCGACGTCACGACTTCCCCAGTACAATGATCTTTACTCTTACATATGATTGCTTCCCTAAGGACGTGACTTTACTCTCGTAAACCAATTAAATTTTCTACTCCTCCTCAACCTTTTCTCCAATCAGAAAGACTAATACAAACGTCTTAAACAATACTGCTTACTCAAGCAATTGCGATATCAAGGCATGACTGGCTTTGTTTACATATTGTTACATCTGCATTATACAGCACTGAAATCAGGTAACAAGCGGATGTTTATTAACTTTAGACGAAGAGCGAGATTATGCAACTCTTTCACGGCTATTATTTACCAAAAATCCAACTCATGAAAATTGAATTCTTGCCTTCTACTCCTCTATCTACCTTACTTGTTTACCTTTATCTAACAGCCACTTATAGGGCTCGGCAGCAACCCTTGGTCTACCCGATCAACAATTTTCTACTACCCTTTTAAAGAGCTTGCTGAAATATATACTTGGAAAATATCTTATACAAGAAGCTAACTATTTAAACATATTTCCACATAAACTGCCAAAAATGTTAAAAATATTATCTTTCAATGGATGGTGTCATCAAAACATATGCCACACATAACAAAGAAAAAAGTAACCCTGCCATAATGCATACATATCAGTAACATCAAAAGACACAAAACAAAATAATTATAGTACAGATATAAATTCAATGTCGAAAATATACTTGCAAAACTTACTAATACCAAAATTTAAGATGTCATATATTAATTTACCAATAATAATATCAGGAAAAACTGTCAAATAGTATTCAATGTCTTCTTCCTGCTAAATGTGAAATTTTATTATTAGCAACAACAATTAAAATAAGACATTAGGTTTCAATGGAGAATGTTTTTCATCTTATCAAAGATGTTGAGTTGTTTATCAATGGAATATGGTACAAAAGTTATATACATAGCATTAAAGATAATAATAATAGTAGAGTTTATATGCATAATTTCATATATGTTTCACATACACTTAGGACAAACACTGGTAAAGATGCATAAGAATTTTCAATGCTTCACAAAAGAAAATGGTTCCATACGTATTGGCACTGTCCTTATACTATGGTAAGGTTCCGAGTATTCATGATTGACCAAGGCTCCAGGTCTTCATGACTGACCAAGGCTCCAGGTAGCACATCTGTCTGACAGACCAAGGTCCCAGTAGTTCAGGTCTCTCATCTCAATATACACCATACATCTCAACAAAAGGAATACTACCTGAAAAATTATCAGGATTAATATTCAAATCATGTGTGATGTTATCAGCACATTCCCTATACTCTTCTGTACTTAGTGTTTCTTTAAAACTAATACATTGTGTACTGTTAATCTCAATGTCACATGCATCCGCATCATCAACTTGTATCCTAACTTTCATTATATCATCTAAACAGTCCTCCATCTTCTCATTCTTCAAGCCAGTCAGACCTGCCGTCCCTGTCACACCTGCCGAGGCTGCTACAGATGGCCCTTCCACATCCGCTGCCGACGGTTCTATAGCTGGTCCTTCCTCCATATCTTCTTTCTTCAAACCAGTGAAACGTGTCGACCCTGCTACAGCTGGCCCTTCCACATCTGCTTCCGACTGAGCAGACGACGAAGTGTTTGTGGGTTTTCATCCTCCTGCCTCACCCTTATCTTAGTCTGCCCACCCAGCATAAGATGAGTAAGGGCTGAGATCCCTACTGTTCCTTAGCCTCGGGAGGGACATCATCTGATAGAATACGTGAAAGGTAAATAAAAAAAATGTTCTGTTTATTTCTTTTGCGCAGTACTTTACATTTTCTTATGTGACTATTTTCATGTATTTTCATGTCTGTAGGGGTGACTTTCGACGTGCTGGAACACATATTCTACTATAACATTTTATAATGGGTTCGGTATACGGTAATTTAAATTTGCGGTAAGGATTTTAGGAACGGATATGTACCGTATAACGAGGACTTACTGTACTTCCCTAGTTTCTCAGTATAAGATCTTGTATTTATTTCCACCTACAAAATAAGTTATTCTATATGGACCTGAGTACCTCGGTAAAAGTTTATTATAGGGTGTATGTAATTTGGCCATAAGTAAATTTCCTAATTTAAACCTATTTTATATGCTATTTTGTGTTGTTGCTTTTTCATCTCCTGTATGTGTTCCCTAACTCTTTGATGTATGGCTTGAAATGTATGTATCCTATTTGAGATGTAATCATCTATGTTATACACAGGTTTTTGCTCTGCAATCAAGATTTCATATGGAAGATTTTTGTCCTCTCCAAAAATAAAGATAAAAATAAAAATGAGGGGTTTCTCCTGTAAGCGTGCTAATTTGTTGTTTTGGGTTCATTTAATACAAGAAATCCAAGTATCCGAAGCTATAATATGAGGACTTATCATACCTCTAAGACATGTAATAATATTCTTATATAACCTCTCTACAATTCCATTGCTCTGAGGATGATTTATCAAAATATTTATTTTTTTTAATCTTAAATAATCTACATAATTCTTCCAAGATTCTGTCATTAGATTCAGTTCCACTATCTAAAACTAACTTTTTCTACATTGTTTGGAACTGGAAAATACTTTACTGCTTCAACCTTTGAATTTACTGCATTAGGTCTATGCCTGTCTATTTTATGTCCCAAATAAATAACACTGTCCTGCAAAAAACTTACATTTTTCAAGTTTTACTTTCAATCCTGCTTCAACTAGTCTTGAAAATACCATATATAATTTCTTAAAGTACTCAGCCGCCGTTTGAGAAAATATTATAATATCATCCAGAAATACACTAGTAGTGTTTCCTAACAACTCAATTAGAACTGTATTTATTAGTATAATGTAAGTTAATGGACTACATAGCCCAAATGGCATTCGTTTGAACTCATAGTGTCCCGTTGGAGTAGAAAATACTGTGAATTCTCGTGAGTCTTCATGCTACACTATCTGTCAAAAAAGCAGACTTGATATTAATAGTGCTAAAATTCCTATTCCCAAATCCCAAACTTTTAAGTATTTTCCCTATTATCGGTAATATTAATCGATCGGGTACGGTCTGTTTATTCAATTCCCTATAATTAATAATTGGACGCATAGTACCATCTGATTTTGGCCCCAGAATCGGAAGGAAGTTCCACTCACTTTTACTATGTTCAATAATATCCTGCTATAACATTCTAGTGATCAATTTATCTACAATGGCTAGTTTAGAATGTGGTAATCAATAGGCAGGCATAAAGATAGTTTGAGTCCCTGGCTTTAATTTGATCTGATGTTTTAAAACAGTTGTTTTGCCTAAGGCGTCCCCTGGCAAAGCAACTATTTTATTGTGCTTCAAGAGTAAAACAACTAAGCTTCCATTCAACTCAGGACAACTAGTAGGTTCTAATTGATTCTTATATTTCTTTCCTGATTCCGTTTCTTCCTGAACTCAACAGATTGATGAAATTGGTAATTCCAGCTCTTCAGTACTCTTATTTAAATTATAATGGATTTTATACAAACCTGAAAATATCCTATTTGTATACCTTTTCTTAAGACTATGTTTTTATTCAAAGTACTAATCACTGATATTCCTACCATGTTCTTGTTGGAATTGCAAATCCCTGAGTCCAATTTCAAACATTTTAATGTAATTTATTCTGCGATGGTTAAAATTTGAGTCTTCAGTGACTCCTCCCATCTGCACTCCTATCCTGTTAATTGCTCTGAAGTGTAATAAAGTCGACTATATTACGCCACCTTCCACAATTAGTAAAGCTTCATTTGAAGTTGATGAATAAGTAATTTCTGGGATTTCTTGAACATCTGAGTTGGGTTCACTAAATGAGATTTTGTTTTCTGTTGGTCTGGACCGCTCTGCTCCGTTATCTAAACTACATTTGTTATCTTTCCTATCTATTTCTAGAGATTCTTTGATTACTGTTACTGGAAGTGAGTATTA
>NC_134778.1:25202260-25207260 GCF_046742065.1 Oratosquilla oratoria | reverse complement strand
ATATATATATATATTTGTACATATTTGTCAGTTCCTTCCTTGTATTTTTCTTTAATTATTTCATTTGTCTTCCATCTTTATTTCCTCTTCGGAGAACTTTTTTTCAGTTAGTGTTTTGGATTTTTTTCTTAGTTTTTCAAAATCCGTTTTGTTGCACATTAATCTTCCTTCTCTATGCTTATCATTCCTACCTACATTGTTCTGTTCTTTTGATTTAAATTCTATTAGTATATGGTCACTATTTCCAATTGGCGTTTTATACTCAATTTTGTTCACAATATCTGGTTCAGAAGTTAATATTAAGTCTAGTTTCGACAGTTCCTCATTGTTTCTATAATCCATTGTGTTAGGGTGTATACGATGGTCATATCTAGTAGGATGTTGCTCCAATGATCTTCTCCCCCTTTTACTATCATTTCTTCCCAGATTATATCCTTTGCATTAAAATCGTCCCTCTATCAGTAACTCATTTAGCATATTCATTGTGTCTTCCAGTAATTTAGAATGTTCGCTATCCGACCAAGCCTGTGTTTTTGGTGGTACATACACTACTAAAATCTTCTGCTTTCCATCTTTTTGTTTACAATTTTGATCATAATTAATTCTACATTGCCTTGGCATTCATTTATCTTTGTCCCATTTAGACCCTTTTTGGTCAATATCATGACACCTCCTCCCTGCTTGTCTGTTCTTGTGCGTGTGCGCGCGCGCGCGCACGCGTGTGTGTGTGTGTGTGTGTGTGTGTGTGTGTGTGTGTGTGTGTGTGTGTGTGTGTGTGTGTGTGTGTGTGTGTGTGTGTGTGTGTGATTCACCATAGTCTTTGAATCAAATGTTGGGCTCGTGATCGACAGCTATTTCCCTCCCGGAAGAGAACTCAGAACTCGTATTTGACCAATCTATGGGTATTGCTATGACGTTACACACACACACATACAACTCCCCGCCCACGAGAATTAGAGTAACAACCCGCAGCGTAGCGATACTGAAATTATTTCAGCCCTGGGTGGGATTGGAGCCCGTACCTTCGTAGTGACAGCCGGGAACCCTACCATACTGCGCCACGAGTGAGTGTGAGTGTGTGTGTGTGTGTGTGTGTGTGTGTGTGTGTGTGTGTGTGTGTGTGTGTGTGTGTGTGTGTGTGTGTGTGTGTGTGTGTGTGTGTGTGTGTGTGTGTAAATATATATATATATGTATATACAGTATATATATATATATATATATATGTATGTATATTAGAAGTAGGCCATTAATAATGCATGCGTTGTTAAAGTCAACAGCTGTGATAGCATTATTCTGTTTGTAGAATTTCTTTTCTATATTACGCACCAATGTGCGGTCATCTGGATGCAGATTTCTTAGTAGAGTACTGATGTCCATGGTATTTTCCTCTAGACGTCTTTCGGCCTTAACTGGCCATCTTCAGGAGGTGTTGACTGGTCAGATTGTTGACAAAGAGTGACTTGGTTTGGCCGTATGTTGGTATAAATCGGAGGAGAGCGGAGAGCTGAAATGTCCACCCGCCAATCAGCGCGCGGGATGCGTTCTCTGTCTTCTGGTTGATAACGACGTTTCAGACTGCTGCTGGATATTGATAGCGGGTTTTTGATAGTAAATTAGCACCGCTTCTGTCATCTTTAGTCTTCTGGTGTCATTATTTCTTTCAATGATGTTGGTAGTGCCTTCCATATGGTGCCTCTTAAGTGCGGGTTTATGCTCGTACAGGTAGTGTCTTCTTGTGGCGCCGTCCTGCAGATGTGCTGAAATCCTCTTTGACAGTGTTGTAGTGGTGACGCCAATGTACCGATAATTTAGACGACTGCAGTCACCACTGGAACATGTGTGTTGGTACACGACGTTCACCTCTTGCATTTCACTTGTCTTAGGGAGGCAGTTGTTCTCTACGACTAAGTTGGATGTCCTTCTTGTCTTATAGTAAATGACGAGGTCGATTTTTGAAGCCGAGTCGGTGGGTGTGACGTTCTTATAAATTATATTTTTGAGGTCCTTCTCGTCATCCTTGTAGGCTGAAGACATAGTAACACTATAGAAGAGTTTTATGTTTTGTGTAACTGGTTGTTGTTCTTGTTGGTGCATAAAGGTGTCCAGTCGATGCCGTATAACGCTATTTATTTCTTGCATGGGATAATTGTTGTTGCTGAGAAGCTGGGTGATTCTCTTAAGCTCTGCGTTCGTGGCGGTCCATGATGAGCAGTGAGTGAGGGCTCTTTTGACGAAAGCGTTGACACTGCGTCGATACTGCTCAGGACACTCACTTACACCGTTAAGGAACAGAAAAACGCAATCCCAGGAAACACACTTCGTCTGCTACTACAGGCATGCACCAAAGAAGTTCCCTTCTACGGGCCCGATGGCAACATGTACGTGCAATGCGACGGCGTCGCCATGGGGTCACCTCTAAGAGTGCTCTTCGCTAACTTTTATATTGGACATATTGAAGAAGAGATATTCTGGCAGCAGCACCATCCAAAGCCAGAAATATACGCAAGACACGTGGACGATTATTTCATCAGTGTCAACGCAGAAGAAGAAGTCGCGAACTTAATTTTCAAGTTCAAAACAAATTCCTGCCTCAACTTCACCCACGAGATAGAACAACACAGCAAGCTCCTTTTCCTCGAGATCCGTCGTGAAGCAGCTTCATTTCAACAGAAGTTTATACCAAATCCACCAATCTCGGATTCTGCCTTAACGGTGCAAGTGAGTGTCCTGAGCGGTATCGACGCATTAAACAGATCCCACATACCAAAACATACAGTGATCACATAATTCACTACCAATTCTTCAAATCAACCTAGTATTCAACAAAATATGCATTCATAAGATGTAAAGTAGATAGTATCCAACAAATTCGCCAATCCACACAGATCTACCAAAAATAACTGTACATATCACCCAACAGCTAATACAAATAAACTAATACAAGCAAACACATACTACGAATAACAGATATAAGATTCAATAATACCAAACACCATGTAAACATATGAAATCTCAGATATTTAGAAAAATAATTATATATCACACATTTCCCAGTGCATTTTTTACGTACAAGATTTTTCAAAATCATTCTATATAAATATCAAAGACAATACATTTCTCAAATACAAGCTACATTATCACTTCTGCATCATGTACTCAAATAATCAATCCATATATAACAACCCAATATTACATTAACCTTATACTAAACCAGACTAACCCACACACAACAAAATTATCAACTTAAGATTCTCAGCACACACCCCTTCTCAGCCCTTTTCACCCCTCCTATCCACAGAAAATCTCACAAGCTGTCATCCAAAGACAAACCAAGAAAAAAAAAATACCACAATAAACATAACCAATACATAAAACCATGCAATTACAGTAAATTAGTCCACCTACACAGACGCAAGACGTCATGCGTTTTAATAGGTTAAATGGAAATCACGATCACTTACCAAAACTCTTTTTCACTATATAAAAATCTTCTCTAATTCCTTCTGACCGTGACGGCCAGGAATAATTCACAATTATATAAAACTCAAAACTATACTAATTCCATCCATTGCCAACATAATATAACCATCTCCAATACATTAGTCTAAAATCAAGATACCAAATATTCTCACATTACCAACTCTATTCTGAAACGTTATAGCTCAGACAAACCCAACCAAAATACAAATATATAATCACACAAATTTCAAGGAAGATACATTCTCAAAGCTTCCCACTCAAAGACGACAAATTATCATTTCATACCATAATCTAAACCCATACACGTGATATATACCTCCATCTCGAAATTAAATTGTTTTTAAAAACTCAGTTTAACTGCATCGAATAAACAACAAAACCCACGGATTTCCATAATCTATATACAAAAGTGATGATAGGAACAGTAACATTATTTACAAAAATAAAAAATTCCCATAAAAATATAGCCAATAATCATTCACAAACCTCAACGAAACAAATAATAGCAACATTTAACTCATAACATAATGGAACAAAATGAATAGATAAAACAGTCAAATCAACCTCGTGCAACATTATAATAAATGTTAGGTACTTCTCACAGAGGCAACAGAAAACTAGGTTAATCCATCAAAAATAATACCAAATTACTACACTATAGTCCTATCTGAATTTTACGCAGGATAGAAAACTGATATCACATATATCCATTGATATATATATATATATATATATATATATATATATACATATATATATACATATATATATGTATATATATAAATATATATATATGTATATATATATATATATATATATATATATATATAGAATCACCAGTGACGATGATGTTGACCAAATAATTCTGACTGTCGTCACCGGATTCGAACCGAGACTCGTGAAATCACGAGCCCATCAAATAAACGTACCAGCTTAACCATGAGCTACAAGTTGGTCTTGGCTCTCTGTAAAGTTAAGTACAAACGGCAGTTTGGAGTCGACTTAGTTCCTCGGGAGTAGATTAACTTCCAGGTTGTAGAATTTTACAGGCCCGTTAGCTCAGTTGGCAAAGCAATGGCTTCGTGATTTTACGAGTCTCGGTTCGAACGCGGGGATGACAGTCGGAATTATTTGATCGACATCACCGTCATTGGTGATTCTATTCAGGTATGATAACGACGATAAATCCATCAAGGAAACGTACAATATTAACCTTGAGCTACAAGTTGGTCTTGTATCTCTGTAAAATTAGATACAGACGGCAGTTTCCAGTCGACTTAGTTCTTCGGGATTAGATTAACTTCGAGGTTGAAGAATTTTATAGGCCCGTTAGCTCAGCAGAGCGATGGCTTCGTGATTTCACAAGTATCGGTTCGAATCCGGGGACGACAGTCGGAATTATTTGAGAGATATATATATATATATATATATATATATATATATATATATATATATATATATATATATGTATATGTATATGTATATGTATATGTATATGTATATGTATATATATATATATA
>NC_134778.1:25182260-25197260 GCF_046742065.1 Oratosquilla oratoria | reverse complement strand
AATACACAGAGGAAATAGAAATGGCAGAAATTATGAACAAGCATTTTAAATCGGTGTTTACAAGGGAGAACATACAACCTGGAGAGATTGAATGGGAAGAGAAAGTCCCCCCCTATGAAAGAAATAGAAGTAACAAAGAATGAAATAATGAAAAGCTTGAGTAATCTTGATGTCAGAAAACCGCATGGACCAGATGAAATAGCAAACTGGATTTTGAAAGAATGCAGGAAAGAACTGGCAGACAAAATACATAGCATAATAAACAGTTCCTTGAAAGAAGGAAAAGTTCCAAAACATTGGAAAAAAGCAAATATAGTACCTATATATAAAGTGGGAAATAAAGAAGACCCTACCAACTATAGACCAGTCTCTCTAACAAGTACAAAAGTAAGAATTTGTTAAATAATTGTCAAAAGTAGATGGGTAAAAAGTATTTAGAAAAAAAAACGTGCTAAATCCAAGGCAAATTTGGATTCAGACAAGGACGATCATGCGTCACCAATTTAATATGTTTCTATCCAAGGCTTATAGATATAATACAAGAAAGAGATGGATGGGCTGATTGTGCATTTCTAGGCCTAAAAAAAGCTTTTGACAAAGTACCACATAAGAAGTTGCTTAAGAAATTAGAAACTGAAGGAGGAACACAGGGCAAGACTTTTTGCAGGAAAGAAAAATGAGAGTAGTGATAAGAGACAAACACTCTAATTGGGATGAAGTAATAAGTGGTATTCCACAAGGAACAGTTCTGGCCCCAATAATGTTTGCTATATATATCAATGATATGGATGAAGAAATTGAAAGTTATATGAGTTTCTTTGCAGATGATGCAAAACTATTAAAAAAAGTGAACACGGAAAAAGATTGTGAGTCACTACAGAGTAATCTCAATAAAGTATGGGAATGGAGTAGGAAGTGGGAGATGGAGTTCAATACTAAAAAAAGTGTTGTATAATGGAATTTGGAAAAAAAAAATAATAATTATAATAATAATAGAATCATACAAATTGGGAGAAGAAGAAAAAAAAAAAGGTGAAAATGAGGACCTGAGGGTCATTATTATGAATAGTATGTTACCTGAGAAACATATAAATAAGATTGTTGGAGAAACTTATAATTTAATAAGAACAATCAAAGTGGCATTTACATACCTTGATGAAGAAATGGTGAAGAAAATACTAATCACTATGATAAGACCAAGATTGGAATATGCAGCAACGATGTGGTCCCCAAGTACAAAAAAAAATGTATAACAAAACTTGAAAGAATACAAAAAGCAATTGAAAAATTGACACCAACACTCACAAAACTATCATATGAAGAGATACAAGCAAAACTTGAGCTACAGACACTAGAGCAAAGAAGAAAGAGAGGAGATTTGATAACTATTTACAGAATCATAAAAGGCATAGAAATTATTGATAGAGAGAATCTAATAAAATGGGATGATAGAAATACAAGAGGACACGTAAAGAAAATCAAGAAAGACAGCTATAGAGGAGATATATAAAAAAAACAGTTTTCCTCACAGAGTAATAGACATTTGGAACAAGTTAGATGAGAAAATGGTGTGTGCAAAAACAATACATGAATTTAAAAATAGTTTAAATAAAATGATATATAAAGACGGGACAACACGAGCATAGCTCCCCATTCCCGTAAAATACAACGAGGTAAACACACACCCACACCCACACACACACACACACACACACACACACACACACACACACACACACACACACACACACACACACACACACACACACACACACACACACACACACACACACACACACACACACACACACACACACACACACACACACACACACACACACACACACACACACACACACAAACACACACACACACACGCACACACACACACACACACACACACACATATATATATATATATATATATATATATATATATATACATATATATATATATATATATATATATATATGATGTAAGCGGAATAGGAAACACAGGAGTCTTAGTCTTGAGTTTATTCCTGACTAGTTTCGCAGGTATGCTTTTTCAAAGGAATATGTGTACACAGGGTGGACCTCACCACCTCTCCGAGTTACCATAGTTGGTGACGAATGTGAACATCACATTGTGGCTAACGTAACAATGAAGAAATTTTTACAATTAAATATGATAACACTAATAACAAAGAAATTATTAATAGAGAATGTAACAATAGTAATGATAACAATGAAGATAAATATTAACAATAATAACAAAAATGATAATAGCAATACAGTAGAAGTAATGAAAATAATAACAATAAAATAAAAGTAATAATAATAATAAAAATAAATATAAAAATAATAAAAATTATTATTATAATACTAATAACCAAGAAATAAAAATTAAAAATTATTAATAGTAATTATGACAATAATAGTGATAACAATGATAATAAAAACGAAAAATTAAATATTTAAATAATAATAGTAACAATAATAATAACAATAATAATAATAAAGATAATGAAAGTAATAATAATAATGATGGTAATAATAAAAATGTAATGATAAAATTATAAATATGATGATAGTAATAATAAATAAATAATAGTTATAATAACAATGATAATAATAATAGTGTTGAAAATAAAAAGTAACAAATAGTATTAAAAGAATAAATCATGATAAAAAGTTGGGGCAAGGTAGCATGGAGGAACTTCAGAGTGAAAGGAAGAAAGCTGGAGAGGGTAGGCCGAAGTGGGAAAAAGGTATCTACTTAGGGTCGGGGGGTCTGGGAAGCCATTCTTGGAGGGCAAGTGTCGCGGTAGATTTTGTCCATTTCAAGTCACCAGTTCTCTTGTTTGTGTTTTTGTGGTTGGCAATGTAAAGTGATTCAATTATTTTCCGTTGTTTCTTGTGTAGTCCTTTAGCTAGAATGGTGGAACCCTCCCAGTTAGGCAAATGTCCCTCTGTGTCAATGTGGTTAACTAGAGCGTTGGTTTCTCGGTGGTGTCTAATGTCCGCTTTGTGTTCCCTGAGTCTGTTGTTAAGTCCTCTGTATGTCTCTCCGTAGTATGCACAGTCACATCCTTTGCAGGGAATTTTGTAAACGATGCTATTGTCACGGTTCGTCTTGGTTCTGTTGGTGGTCAAGTGTCCTATTTTCTTCCCTGTGTCATTTACTATGTGTCCGTACGTGGTCCCGTCCCTATCCAGATGTGTAGGCGAATATATCAAACACTATATGTCACCTTAGTTCTATTTTAATCACTTATTGTCACTACACAGGAATGTTTATATTTAATAATAATGTCTCACATGTTCCTTATCACTACAGTACACATTGTAAGTTATCGACCGACTCCTCTCCGAGCTCCGTGCATCGCCTTAAGAAGGCCGGAAACTCCTTTTGTGAGGTGCCACGCTCGTATAACTGAATTGTTTATGTGAGCGAGATTTAGTTCGTCACATCTTATTTTAATTTACATAATTAGTTTATAATTTAGTCTGACAGCCAGACTATAATATACATCCAGGGGAGGTTCGTCAGTATACGTAATAATGTGTTTATTACTGTGTGGTTATTTGTGTGATCGCGTGTGTTCGTGTGTGCATGTCAACTGGTGGCGCGGCAGGAAGTGCTTTGTCGGCAGATTGGTCAGCGAAATGGTGCTTGACCGTCGGTGTGCTGAATGTGGTTGGGGTAGTTGAGATGGAGGAGTGTGTGGGTCATATGACTGACTGATACTTACAAGTGTATGGGCGTATACATATCGCTCTCCCCCTGGGGTTAGGTGGCTCCCGGCACCTAAGGTACATGGTTTACAAAAGTATTTATATGGGTAATACATCGAGAAAAAAAAATCAGAGACACAAAATCCTGTGGGATTAAAAATGTGCAGATGGGGGGGTGTTGTTGAAGTGATTCTGAGGTCCCAAGGGGGATCATGCACTGTAAATAGGGGTAGCGATGTTGTGTCTCAGAAGTGTAACGTTGTGTCTCACCAGATTACATGTTATATTGGATTTCACATACACTGTTTAATTCACTTTTTAAATGTTATGGTTTTTATGGTTTAACACTATCACTGTTGGGAGTGTTGTTTTTCTAAACACTGTTCTATGGTCAGTTTGGTGTGTGTCACATTGCACTTGTTTTATTTCATAGTATGGATATATAGTTTCTGTAAGAATGTTTATGGTATTTAAGATATTGGGTGAGACACATGAATAACTTAATCTAGGTTTACAATAATTTGGGTATGGAGGTGGAAAGGTTTTGGAAGGTGTTACTTCATGCAACAGAATTTGGTTAATACCACAAGTATAAAGAGAATGATTAAGAGGTAAAGGGCTGTGGAGTTATATGGAAGAATCCTATGATGTAAGTCGAGTGAGTCCATGTCAAAAGTAGTCGATGTTTAAGGTGGGTAATTAATGATGTATTTACTTTTGGAGGATGAAGGTTATGTCTCAGTGAATGAGGATATGTTTATCTGACTCTCGCTAAGGTTATATTGGTCGGAAGGAAGTAGAGAAGTTTTGATAGCTATGCGGAAAGGAGTTCTTATTGGAAATGGGCCATTTTAACCTCCACTGATAGATACATGACGTCCTGCATCTTCAGGGGCGAGAGCTAGAGTGCATGTTTAGTTGCGTCGACGCAGAGTCATGGGATGAGACTTGCGTTTTGGTGATTGGTGTGTGTCTGTGATAGGTGGGTTGTGGATGGGAGGTGAGATTGGGTCGAGGTTCAGTTTGACCTTTCTCAACTTCTCTCCATGTATGGTGAAGGTGGTGTGATCAGAAGGATCTGTTAGTAGGAAAACATTGTTAGGGAGTGAACTTGTGACTATGAAGGGGCCTAGGAATTTGGGTTTGAGTTTGTTTGTTCTACCTGAGTCTTTTACCATGACTGTGTCGCCAGGTGCTATGTCAAGTGGAATTGACCGTTTGTGTTGTTTTGTCTGTCTTTTCCTGGGCTTCTTTCAGGTTTGCTCTAACTTTTTTGTAAATTGTTTGCATACCTCTTTTGATGCAGTGTGCGAGGTTATCTAGGTTGTATAAGGGTGGGGGTGGTTGGTTGAATATTTGGTAGGGTAGGCGCATTGGTTGGCCGAAAATGATCTCATGTGGGGACATCTTTGTTGCGGAATTGACTGTGCTATTGATACTGGTTTGTACCTGTGGTAGCCAATCTTCCCAACTGTCCATGAGGTCATTGAACAATGGTCTGAGAATTTCTAGGACCTTGCGATTTGTTCGCTCAGTCAGACCGTTTCCCTGGGGGTGATATGCAGTGGCAAATGTTTGGTCAATGTTGTAGAGATGTGCTATTTCGCGCATCACCTCATTTTTTAATTCTGAGCCATTGTCAGATAACATTGTGTGTGGTATGTTGTATCTACAAAAGATATTGTTGACCAGGGTTTTGGCTACAGTCTCTGCTGTTTTGTCCTGGAGTGGTATTAAGATTGTGTATTTAGAGAAATAATCAACTGCTGTGAGTACATAATTGGAACCTTGATGGCTCGTTGGCATTTTCAGTAGGTCAATGCCAAGTGTTTCCCATGGCTCAGCAGGGAGTGGGATATCTTTTATGTTGATTTGCCTCAGGTTAGGGCCTCTGAATTGGTTGCAAGTTACACAAGAATCTATGTGTGTGGTTATATCTCTTTTCATGTAAGGCCAGTAATATGTGTGCCTAGCAGTGTTTAGTGTCTTATCTCTGCCCGAGTGGCCTCCCATTGCACTGTCGTGCAATATGTGTAGGAGCTTGGGGACTAGGGCTCTGGGGATAACAGTAACCTCTCTTGTATTAATGGTTCTCCTTATGACTCCGTCGACCAGATTGAGTTCCGCAATAGGGACAGGTGGTCGGGAGTGTAAGGGGGTTTGTGAGATGAGATGCTGTTTTATTGGAGACCATATTGGGTCTCTGTCAGTTTCATTTATGAGTTCTTGCATAGGTATGCATGTGGTTTGGGTTATGGGGGTGATGTGAGTTTGTCTGCTCAAGCAGTCTGCCACTACGTTAGCTTTCCCAGCTAAGTATACGATCATGGGATCGTAATCAAGGAGAGTTGTTTTCCATCTAGCAACTCTCCCATGTAAGTCTTTGGAGTTAAAAAGATAGACTAGGGGTTGGTGGTCTGTTAGTATGGTAATCTTGTAGCCTAAAATGAGGTATTTAAAGTGTTTTAGTGCCCATATGATTGCAAGTCCTTCTTTGTGTGTAGTTGAGTAGTTATTTTCAGTGTTGTTTAAGACTCTACTTGCGTATGCTATGGCGTGTTCTTTGCCATTGCCATCTTTCTGTTGTAGGACTGCGCCTATTCCTTTAGAGGAGGCGTCTGTGTAAAGAAAGAATTCTTTCTTCATGTCAGGGAAAACTAGTACAGGGGCTGTGGTGAGTGCGTGTTTGAGAGTGTCGAAACTTTGCTGTTCTGTTTCTGACCATTGAAATGGCTCGCCTTTCCTTGTGAATTTGGTAAGAGGGGAAGCAATATCAGCAAAGTTTCTTATGAAGTGTCTGTAATAGGAGGCTAACCCGATGAAACTTCTTGTTTCGTTAGCGTTTTTGGGGGTTGGGAAATTGTTTATTGTATCTAATTTATCTGTGGTTGTGTGAATCACTTTTGCATCCACTTTATGGCCTAGGAAGATGAGTTCCTTCATGAGGAATCTACATTTCTTTAATTGAATCTTTAATCCCGTATGTTTGAGACGTTTGATGACAATCTCTAAAGTGTTAAGGTGGTCTCTTTCTGTGGGACTATATATAATGAGGTCGTCTAAATAGACGAATAATGAGATTCCTATCATGTCACTGAAAATGCGGGTCATCAACCTTTGTTGGGTTGAGGGGGCATTCTTAAGGCCAAAGGGCATACGTTCGAAATGAAAGTGTCCTTTGTCAGTGGAAAATGCAGTTACGGGTTTTGATTCCTCTGTTAGTTCGACCTGCCAGAAGGCTGACTTGAGATCTATTGTGGAAAAAACAGAGTTCCCGTTGCCAATGCATTGTAGTACATCTTGCATGGCGGGGAGGGGGTGTGGGTCAGATTGAGTTAGGTTGTTTACTTTTCTGAAGTCAACAACAGGGCGTAAGGTTCCGTCTTTCTTAGGGACCAAAAAGAGGGGACTGTTCCATGGGGAGTCTGAATGGGAAATTACGCCTTGGTGTATCATCTCTTGTACACTGTCATTGACTTGGGATTTCCTACTGTGGGGTATGCGGTAAGCGGGGGTGTATGAAGGGGTGGTGTTTGGGGGAATTTGGATGTGATGTTTGATTATATCACATTTGCCTAGTGGTTCGTCTTCTAAGGCGACAGCTGATCTATTCCTTTGTAGGAGAGCTAATAGCTCGTTATGACTTTCTCCGTCAGCTGATGTCGTGATTTGGTCTGGGGGAATAGGGGGAAGGGGTTGTGTTGGTCTTACTTGGTTGATGTGTTGCGGCAGTGGTTCCTGGATAGGGGAATTATGGAGATGGACTGCGCAGATGTTTGTATTCTTCCTGATTTTACGGTGTTGGTCTGATATGTTTGTTAACATAGCTAGTGTATGTTTATTTTCTGATATTGTGTCCCAGGAGGACTCAATGGTTATGTTGTTAATCCTGGACGTGTCTGAGTCGATTATGACGTCCTGATGGTCTATTGCACCGGGTATGTATAGTGGGACTGTCATTGAATGTCTAGGGGGTATGATGACTGTGTTAGACATCAGTGCCTTTGAGGTGACATAAGGGGGTGGTCGGAAGGAGTAGCTGTTAGTGGGATTGGGAGTATTGAAGGAAGGTAGACATGAGAGATGTTGTGTGTCTGAGTCGGGTGTCTCAGGAACTGTTGACTCATTATTTACATCTCGGAAGGAGATTTTGTTAGTCTCAAAGTCTATCTTAGTTTTCCAAATCTTCAATGAGTTTAGTCCTATTATACCTTGTTGATCAAGGCTCCATTCATCAGCTATGTGGAAAGGTGTGAAACCTACGTTACAATTATTGACTTCAATGTTTAAGTCTATGGTGTCGTGTAGAGAAATTGTGCTCCCTTCTATTAGGAGTCCTTCCATATTGGAAAATTGAATTGGGGTGGGTCATTTAATGCTTCATACAGAGCTCTTGGGATGATGTTCAGGTTTGTTCCTGTATCAACCATCATGTCAACTTTAAGTTGACCTATACTCACTTCTAGGGTGAGGTATTTGTGTTGTGTATGAGATATTCCTATGGTGGTTTGGTGCGTGAGGCTGGTACACGTTCCCCCAATCGTTGTTGAGTATTGCGTGTCGTGTGGGAGGGAGCTGTTTGTCGAGGGGTGGTGAATGGTTTGTTAGTTCTCTGATTTGGTTGTTGTTGTGTTTTCTGTAGGTAACACTCTTTGTTGGAGTGAGTTGATGTTTGGTGTAGGTTGCAGTATTTGGTTGGATGTGTTGGTGTAGGTAGGAGTGGGTGTTTTTTTTTTTTTTTTTTTTTTTGCTGTGTCCAACACTGGGCATCTGTGTGGGAAATGGTTCCATGTACTGAACAAGGAATAGGGTGGTGTTGTACCTGCGTGTGTTGTTTCTGCTGTGTCCAACACTGAGCATCGGTGTGGGAAATGGTTCCATGAACTGAGCAAGGGATAGGGTGGTGTTGTACCTGCGGGTAATGTTGTTGCTGTATGCAGTCTTTTGTATTGTGACTGTTCGATGAATGGTAGGAGCACCACTTAGAAGGTTGTCCTTGATTGGTGGGAGGGGGTTGCTGTGAGTGAAGGCTATTTAGTCTGGGGAGATGGTTGGGGGTATCTAAGGATACATTGCAAGCATTCATGATATCTAAGATATAGGTATAAGCTAGAGGATTTCTAGTGTCTAGTTCCCTTTTGGAGGCTTCCTTTAAACACTTTGGAGGGAGTTGGGAGAGATAGGAAGCTATTTCAAGGAATGTTAGTAAGTGTTTTGTTGGCATTACATTTTGACCAAATTGGTCAGTGTGAGTCCAAGGAGAGTTATTCTCTAGGTCTTCTCTGACCTCTTTCATTCCGTTTGCCACAAAATCCATTATATTAGTAATGGAATGTGGTTGGACTCTAGTGTTATTGAGGAAAGTGATGAGAAATGAAATGTTATTTGGTTGTTTGTTATGAAAAACCTTAAGAAGGTGACGTTTATATTCCTGATATGTGATTCCACATGCAACTAAGCTGTCTAGCATCCTTGCCTTTGAACGGCAAATGTCAGATGGGTTTATTTTCTGACGGCACAAATTTATTTTATCTGTCTCCGAGTATTGGGGGTTCTTGGAGAAGAACAGGTCACATGCTGTCAAGAAATCTGTAATGGATAGTCCACTATCTTGGGAAAAGGTTGGGATTTCTGTGAGGGGGGTTATGGTTTGATAGTTGTTAATTATTGTTGGTTGAGGTTGTGGGTAAGGATAATATTGTGGGTTTGGGGGAAGGTTAGGTGGTGGTTGGTGGTATGGTGTGGAGTGGGTTTGAACAGGTGGGGTATGGGGGGAAGGAAAGGGGAAGGTTTGGTACTGTTGCTGAATGGTAGGGGGGTTATTATGTGTTGGGATATGGGGGTTGGATGGATTATGGTTTATAGGAGGTTTTGTTTGCATATTTGGTTGGATGGGAGGAATGGGTGGTTGTGATTGTGAGGGGTGAAAGGGGTCTACTTGAGGAAGCTGGTTGAAGGGCATGATATTAGGAGGAGCAACATGAGGAGTTGGTTGGGTGGGTTGTTGTGGTTGAGATGGGTTGGAGGTGTCTACTTGAGAAAGCTGGTTGAAAAAAGGTAAGACATCGTTCTCATAAAGGGGAGCTATTGGGGTATCTGCATTAGGATTAGTTTTGTCATTGCCAATTAAGTCTTCTGTGTGTATTTCCTCTTTGTCACTGGATATGTCATTTTGGTGTTTTTCTTCTCTAGACTTTGAGAAGACGCTATGTAAGCTTTGTTTTAGTTTTGATCTGGTGGCAAAGGCCATGTTGTTAAGTCATGTATTAGTTAATAGTTAGGTTTGATTTGTAATCTAAGAAAAAAAAGGTTGTTAAAATATGAATAATAGGTATATAGTAACTAAGGGTAATATGTTATGCTTAGATATGGGAGGGGGGATATAGTATGTCAACGGTTATACAGTATAATGGGATTACAAAAATCATAAAAATATGTATATACATAAAATAGTAATAAAATGTCATAAAAAAAATTACAGCAGTAAAATAGGTTACATTGATAAAAATGTATAAGTTTTATGTAAATATTGAATTTCAAACATATAAGAGCTATTTGTTTAAACAAGAATTACTTAACTAGAAGAATGCATATGAATATGATATTATGTAATAATATTAACTGTTGAATATATATGTATATTTGTAATTGGCAGATTAAAGAGTATTACTTAATGATAATTTTTGGAGAGAAAAAAACTTCTAAATGACAATATGCTAATATAAGTGCGAGATTACATAATCGTTGTATGGCTAAGGTGTACGTGCGTTGAGCACGTGGGTATCTAAGGGCGTATAGGTTACCTTAATACCGTGCTTGAAGCGATTTGTATTATGACGTGCAGCTGGGAAATTTGCTGATGTTGTGGTTCTCGGTGGAACGCGACACTCGGATGAGTGGTGGGGGGTGAGCGGATGAGGTTTGTCCTCAAGCGATGGCTCTTGATAATCTTATTTAGAGGCTGGTAATTATAGTTGAGTCGGCGGCGATAATCGTACTTATATGCACTGGGTGACGGAATGATTAAAATAGGTAGGTGTGCGTCTGGGAGGGAACGGTTGGTGTGGAGTGGGTTTGCCCGGGCCGTCGTGTAGGGTGCGGTAGGTGCGAGGAGGTGTTTTCTTCAGAGACAGGCGGTTTTCTTCAGAGACAGGCGGTTTTCTTCAGAGACAGGCGGTTTTCTTCAGAGACAGGCGGTTTTCTTCAGAGACAGGCGGTTTTCTTCAGAGACAGGCGGTTTTCTTCAGAGACAGGCGGTTTTCTTCAGAGACAGGCGGTTTTCTTCAGAGACAGGCGGTTTTCTTCAGAGGTGTGGGTAGGACGTTTGCTGCCACCATTTCTTATGTGTCCGTACGTGGTCCCGTCCCTATCCAGATGTGTAGGCGAATATATCAAACACTATATGTCACCTTAGTTCTATTTTAATCACTTATTGTCACTACACAGGAATGTTTATATTTAATAATAATGTCTCACATGTTCCTTATCACTACAGTACACATTGTAAGTTATCGACCGACTCCTCTCCGAGCTCCGTGCATCGCCTTAAGAAGGCCGGAAACTCCTTTTGTGAGGTGCCACGCTCGTATAACTGAATTGTTTATGTGAGCGAGATTTAGTTCGTCACATCTTATTTTAATTTACATAATTAGTTTATAATTTAGTCTGACAGCCAGACTATAATATATATCCAGGGGAGGTTCGTCAGTATACGTAATAATGTGTTTATTACTGTGTGGTTATTTGTGTGATCGCGTGTGTTCGTGAGTGCATGTCAACTGGTGGCGCGGCAGGAAGTGCTTTGTCGGCAGATTGGTCAGCGAAATGGTGCTTGACCGTCGGTGTGCTGAATGTGGTTGGGGTAGTTGAGATGGAGGAGTGTGTGGGTCATATGACTGACTGATACTTACAAGTGTATGGGCGTATACAACTATGATGAGTCCTGTCTGTCTCAACGTTTTGGAAAGCATGTGAGAGAGGCCAGAGTTAGGAACCACAAGGTATCGTAAATTTGTCTTCTCTTCACTTCCTTTCCTCTGTCTGATTTTACTGGCTTTCCGTAGTGACGTCCCTAACATGCCCTCTGGGTACCTTAGGTTCCTGAACGCAGCGGTTACGTATTCAATTTCTTCTTGTAAATACTCTTCGCTGCATATTCTAAGAGCCCTAAGGTAAAACCCAATGATAACCCCTGATTTGGTCTTCTCGTCATGTGCGCTAAAATAGTGGATGAAGTCGTCTTTGTTTGTCGGTTTACGGTATACCTTGAACCTAGCGCTGCTGTCCGATCTGATGACGACAGCGTCTAGGAAAGGTAGGGAACCGTTGGTCTCTTCCTCTACTGTGAATTTAATTCTTTTGTCCACGTTGTTCAGTTGTTCCAGTAGGTTTCTTGTGTCGTTTGTTTTGTGTGAAATGAAGAGGATGTCGTCAACATAACGGTACCACTTGGAGTTAGCTGGGACGATATGCAGAAGGTGGTCCCTTTCCAAAGTCTCCATGTAGAGCGATGCTGCCACCGCACTCAATGGAGACCCCATTGGAAGCCCCTCATGTTGCCTGTATTCTTGTTTGTTAAAAACAAAAGAACCAAACTTTATGCACCTATCCACCAACTCCAAGTAGTCACGCTTGTTGATGGGTAAGTTGTCGGTGTCAATGTGTTGTACTGTCTCTTTAACAGCCCGAAGGGCACCGTCTATTGTTACGTTTGTGTAGAGGGAAGTGATGTCAAAGCTTACCAGGCGTTGGTCTGTGAAGTCAAATGTGTTCAGTTTGTCTATTAGGTCGGAGGAGTTTCTAAGGTGTGTTCCGCTAATGCTACCTCTTTCATCCTCCTTAGGTTCCTTGTGGTTCCTAACTCTGGCCTCTCTCACATGCTTTCCAAAACGTTGAGACAGACAGGACTCATCATAGTAAATTACACAGGGAAGAAAATAGGACACTTGACCACCAACAGAACCAAGACGAACCGTGACAATAGCATCGTTTACAAAATTCCCTGCAAAGGATGTGACTGTGCATACTACGGAGAGACATACAGAGGACTTAACAACAGACTCAGGGAACACAAAGCGGACATTAGACACCACCGAGAAACCAACGCTCTAGTTAACCACATTGACACAGAGGGACATTTGCCTAACTGGGAGGGTTCCACCATTCTAGCTAAAGGACTACACAAGAAACAACGGAAAATAATTGAATCACTTTACATTGCCAACCACAAAAACACAAACAAGAGAACTGGTGACTTGAAATGGACAAAATCTACCGCGACACTTGCCCTCCAAGAATGGCTTCCCAGACCCCCCGACCCTAAGTAGATACCTTTTTCCCACTTCGGCCTACCCTCTCCAGCTTTCTTCCTTTCACTCTGAAGTTCCTCCATGCTACCTTGCCCCAACTTTTTATCATGATTTATTCTTTTAATACTATTTGTTACTTTTTATTTTCAACACTATTATTATTATCATTGTTATTATAACTATTATTTATTTATTATTACTATCATCATATTTATAATTTTATCATTACATTTTTATTATTACCATCATTATTATTATTACTTTCATTATCTTTATTATTATTATTGTTATTATTATTGTTACTATTATTATTTAAATATTTAATTTTTCGTTTTTATTATCATTGTTATCACTATTATTGTCATAATTACTATTAATAATTTTTGATTTTGATTTCTTGGTTATTAGTATTATAATAATAATTTTTATTATTTTTATATTTATTTTTATTATTATTATTACTTTTATTTTATTGTTATTATTTTCATTACTTCTACTGTATTGCTATTATCATTTTTGTTATTATTGTTAATATTTATCTTCATTGTTATCATTACTATTGTTACATTCTCTATTAATAATTTCTTTGTTATTAGTGTTATCATATTTAATTGTAAAAATTTCTTCATTGTTACGTTAGCCACAATGTGATGTTTACATTCGTCACCAACTATGGTAACTCGGAGAGGTGGTGAGGTCCACCCTATGTATATAATGCCCTTAGCCCGTTTGTACACATATTCCTTTGAAAAAGCATACCTGCGAAACTAGTCAGGAATAAACTCAAGACTAAGACTCCTGTGTTTCCTATTCCACTTACATCAACCTGTCAGAATGTCTCAATATATATATATATATATATATATATATATATATATATAGATGCGTAGCTAACGTATATGTTTGGACTTATTGTTATTAGAATGTTTAACTTAAACAGAAAGTTTTCTTAGTTATGCTCCAAGTGTTAACACAAATTGGCACTAGATCTTTCCGACAAACTACACAACTTCCGTAGTCGGCAACAACTACAGAAAAGAATTCATAGCCAAAGTTTATGTTAGTTGTGAGATTTATAGCCATTTTAAGAGTGTGTGTTGGTGGTAGGGAATACCACCTGAATTTTTTTCGAGATTTAAAATGTTGTTTAAAAGATTCGTTTGACTCTAGCCAGAACAAAATCAAGTGAAACCGTGGGTGATGGATATACAAGATAGATTACATCTATTCATACCAGGAGTCTAACAGTATCCTCTTTTCTGAAAATTACTTGATTAGTCATTGTAAAGGTTTGCTTCTTTGGAAACCCCCATAGTAGATGTCACGGTCCTTCGATCCTGGCCTATATCAATCTGGTGGAGAAACGTTGGAGTGTCTGAATTGAAATAGTGTGGACCTGTTTCTACCTTACAAACTGACAAAAGGTGATGAATGGGATGGCTGTCAGCTGTCATCTCTACTTGCGTGAAAAAAGGAGAAATACAGTTAAAGTTGATAGAAAATTTTATTCGATCTGACAGGTAAATGAGTGATAGGGGGCTGCATCTCCATATAGAAATATGTGTTTTGATGGAATTTGACAAGGATCAGGGAGATGGTCCTCTCCGACATTGTCGTGCGGGACCGCCACAAGCAGGTGTTCAAAGCAGGAGCCTTCTGACGAAAACTAGAACAATCACTCTAAAGTGTAACGTCGACATATATCATGTAATACAGGTAGCCTTAATCAAAGTAATCATCAGCCTCAATACTCAATCAAGAAAGAATGAATCTAGACATCCTTAAGATAGTCTCTTTCGAGATAGCCTTATTTGAGGTACACACCTTAATTTTAAAATAATCTTAATCAATGTAGCCTCAAAATATCCTTGCCGTTCAACTGAATAAAGTCATTTGGGGCCGTCAAGAACGAAAATAAAGGTGGGGGTGAGAAAAAGAGAGAGAAAAGGAGAGAGAAAGAAAGATTAACCAAGGA
>NC_134778.1:25167260-25169760 GCF_046742065.1 Oratosquilla oratoria | reverse complement strand
CTTATGTTAACAGGCGTAGCGCAGCTATACTTGTGTTTCAACATACTGGACTTGAAGCCATCAGGTTTTTCTCTTACAGAATCATAAATCCGTAATCTTCCATATTTAATTTGACTAGGATAGTCGCATTTTTAATTCTTTAATTTTGGTACAGTGTGCGACTATCCTAGTGGCGGCATATTATCGAGAACCAATGTTATATATGAATATCGTTGTACACATAGGTTTATGACTCGGTATTTAGAGAATGGGCGTGAGAAACACACGACAACACTACAGATGTGTTTTTATTGTGGATTAACACAGAGCATTATCCTATCTATCACTCACAATATATATATCACCAGGAGTGAGGCCGAAGTGTCCAATTCTCCTCGAGTAGGTCGATCTACTTCTCGTGATCTGCAGCTAGGTCGATCTCCTGTGTTCTGGTACCCTCCCTCTGTAGAACTGGGAGGGGGGGTGTCCGCCCTCAACGGCGAGCAGCCGTAAAGTAAGTTCAAGATTCTCCATGCCCTTCCTCTGTGGATCTGGGAGGGTGAGGGAGAGTGAGCGAGGGGTCGATCTGCGCATGCGCGTAGCGGTGGTGACCGCGAATAGTTCGGCCTAGTTGGCAGCCCTGGGAGGCAGGAATGACCTGACGCTACGGTCAAATCTCCCCGGCGTGGGTCAGGTGCTGATCGCGCCGGACCTGCTGCAAGCTTCCATCTCGGGTTGAATCACGTGGCCAGCAGGCGAAATGTTCACGCTGACACTCCTCCAAAAACACTAACTCGCGACCGAGTCGCGGGGTTGAAGAAACGTGTCTATAAGTGTGCCTTTTAGCCCTTGCTACCTCGATTTTGCGGGTTGAGCGTAAAAAAACTTAGGTAATATTCTTTTCCTTGAGGGAAAACTCCTTCGCAAGATCGAATTACTGTGGCTTTCTCTGGCCAATGCGGCATGACATACGAATGTCAAATGTGCCTGTGCATGTGTATGTATGTAAATGTGTATTGTATACATGAAAAAATGCTGTCTTCTTCCTCCGGGTCTGGGGACAAAAGACACAGGCAATTATCTATTCAACTAAAAATTCTCGCCAATTTTAGACAACAAGACTGCCCCCACATGCTCGTCTACCTTAATATTTCCACTTTTATATTCACTGCAGAAAGTATAATCCTCACCTGGTGAGCCTGGCGTTGGTCATCTTGCACGGTTTAGATATGACCGTCTCCAAGACGAACTTACCTTCGTGAGGGTAGAAGTGGAATTCTTTATTCCATCTACCAGCCAACTACTCACGTCCGATGGTGCTGTAGTTCCTCTCTCCGCTGCCCACAACTTCCTGCTGCGATGAGCTACCGGGTGCATCTATCCGTCCTCCTGGAGTACTGCTCCGACATTCTGGATGCGTCTTCCCGTAGCGTGAAGGAATACTGGGAACAGGAACTGCAAAAAGAACCTACTTCACATGTGGGATGCACTCTTCTTTACAAGGTTATGCACGGGAGCGCTACCGCAGCGCAATCTGTCAACTCTCCTATCTGAATCCTATGACTGGAACTTCTCTGGTTCCGCTAATCTGTCCACGGCCGGAATCCTTCAACGGCTCTGCAGGACTCGAACGGTGGGTCTCTACACCCTACCTTGAAAAAATGGGTTCAAACAGCTCTCACTAGCTGAATCCCTAGTCACTCTCTACAGCTCTCTCTAGCTAGAAAATTAACTCTCTCTACAGTTCTCTCAAGCTGAAAAACTAGCTCTCTCTAGCTGAATCACTAGACACTCTCTACAGCTCTCTCTAGCTGGAAAAACTGATCGCTCTCTCTACAGCTCTCACTAGCTAAAACTAGAACGGTGGGCCTCTTCACCCTACCTCGAACTACTCGACTCACTACCGACTGCTTCACGGCGACCCGTGTCGCGAGCTGACCTGCACTGGTGCTAGCTACGGCCTGCCTCTACCGCTCGGGTGAATCCAACAACTGCGTGGACGCGCACACTACACTTGTCCAACACAGTTTGTGTTTCTCTCTCTCTTTCTTTACCGAGTCCCTGTTCGTGGCGTCAGTGTCATGGGGGGGTTCACACATAGGTTTATGTGTACTCGGTATTTAGAGAATGGACGTGAGAGAGAAACACACGACAACACTACATGTGTTTTTATTGTGGAGTAACATAGAGCATTATCCTATCTATCACTCACAATATATATATATATATATATATATATGTATATATATATATATATGTATATATATATATATATATATATATATATATCACCAGTGTGATGTCTACAAGTTATATAAAATATAATAATACACAAACCACCTTCCTCGGCTCTGCAGGAGTGAGGCCGAAGTGTCCAATTCTCCTCGAGTAGGTCGATCTCCTTCTCCTCGTGATCTTTGCTTGGTCGATCTCCTGTGTCCTGGTACCCTCCCTCTGTAGAACTGGGGGGGGGGGGGTGTCCGCCCTCAACGGCGAGCAGCCGTAAAGTAAGTTCAAGATT
>NC_134778.1:25147260-25149760 GCF_046742065.1 Oratosquilla oratoria | reverse complement strand
GTTAAACAATAAACGAACAGCAAATAGTGAATAATAATAAATTGACAGATAAATAATGATAAATGATAATCAAGCAATAAATAATAAACAAACAGACAAATCAAAATATGAGGCAAATAACCAAATAATATAAATAAAAGGTCAGGCATTACAGCATCTTGCTTAGGTATTTATCTAAATGAATCCTAAAGCTTCGAATTGAACTATATTGCACTGTCTCTGTAGGAAGTTTATTCTATTCATTAACTACACAGATGGTGATGCTGTTTTTATTCACTTCCAAATTAAATATATATCCTGACAGTTGATATTTTAAGACCATTATTTCTTGTTGGATTCTCATTCAATGTGAAAATTTTGTCACCTTCCATGTCAATTCCCCTTAGAATCTTAAAGACCTATAAGTCACCTCTGAGTCTATGCCCTTTGAAGAAATATAAATTCATACGTTTTAGTCGAATTTTCGTATAACTTATTTTTGATAATTGGAATAAGTTTTGTTGGTCGCCCTTGTACTTTTTTCTAATATGTCAATGTCTTGAATGAGATTCGGTGAACATACGGAAACGGCCTATGTTGTAATTTATCTAAATGTTATTGAATATCTAATAGGTTAAAGTGATCATTTGCCATTGCGCACAGTTTTGTATCATCAGCAAATTTGGAGATAGTAGATTTCAGTCCGTGGTCTCAATTGTTTTATATACTATGAATAGGAGTGGCCGAAGAACGGAACCCTGAGGAGCTCCACTCGTAACATTTTTCCATTACTTGTTTTCGATCGTTTAACCAAATACTAGTCCAACTTGATAGGCTACCACTTATTCTGTGTGAAGCTAATTTAGTAAGTAGTCTTTCGTAGGGTACGTTATCAAAAGCTTTTGCAAAGTCTAGATATCTTAAATATATATATATATATATATATATATATATATACATATATATGTATATATATCATAATTCGAGAAGACTGTGTTGAAGAATTTGAGTAAGATAGATACGCAGGAACATTTCTGTGGGAATTCATGCTGGCTATCATTTGTCAGACAGTTACTTTTTAGATTATGTTCGATACTATCTCTGAGGATAGTTTCCATAATTTTTCCTACGATTGAAGTCAAGCTTATAGTCCTGTAGTTATTTTCTTTCTTTTTGTCACCTTTTTTGGATATGGGAGTAACGTTGGCTAGCTTCCATTCTCTTGGAACATCTCTGGATATGATGGATTTCTTGAAAATAACTTCTAATCGAACAACAATCTCATTTGTCATTTCTTTTAAGATTCTTGAATGCCAACCGTCAGGCCCTGGTGTTTTAATAACTTTGAGTTTTTCTATTCATCTTTGATTTTATTTATTTATTCATTTATTTTATTTTATTTTTTGTTGTTGTCATACCTACCGTAGTAGTTCACCCTAGATTTTTCACAGATTTCAGTTTGAAGTTTACTTTGAGGTGTTTTGTTTATGAATACTCAACTAAAATAGTTGCTTAAAATATCGCACATTCCTTTATTTGAATATTAAAGTTGACCGTCAGCATGTAATAGAGGGCCAATGTGGTTCCTAATAACTTTTTTATCTTTAATGTAACTATAGAATTCTTTGGGACCCTCTGAATTTATCAGTGATATTCATTTTGCATTGTCATTCTCTTTTTTATTGTCTTTTATATATCGCTCTGTATTATTACATAACTTTGATAGTCATTATGTGCACCCGAGCACTTGCATTTCTTATAAATCTGTGTCTTTTTAGCAAGAATTTTTTTCGGTTTCGTTGTCAAGCCATTTTGGGAGAGCCTGATTTGGGGGGTATCTGTTCTTAAATGGGACGTAAATAAGAGTATTTTAAGATATTTCCCACATCTGATCTACAGGTCTTTTGCCTCCCAATCTGTAAGCTGAAGCTCTTGACGTAGTTCTATGAACTGAGCCTTACTGAATTCGTGTATTTTAGATATACAAGTATCTATTCTAAAAAAAATAGCAGTTTGAATGTAAGTTGTGATCGTTATTTGCAATAGTTTAACCACCTTCTACAACGGTTATTATCCTTTCGCGTCTAGTGACCAATACATCGAGTAAATCTCCATGTCTTTTACATGATAAACTATGCAATTGTCACCGAGAAAATCTACCAAGCGACTACCTATATGACCATGTTCAAGGGTCATCTAATCAATGTCAATAAATTGAAATCACCCATTATCAATAAGTTCCGGTTGCAGAAACAACAGTTTGTCGTCTGTTAATGATAATGTTTTTGGCCTCTATATTACACCTACGTTAAATTTCTGTCCACTTGTATGGGTTTAATTCTACACATAAACTATGCATCCTGTTTCATTTTCTCTAAAACACAGGCATGGATATTGCATGGATATTTGGTTTCTATCCTGATGAAAGTGTATAAATACTGCAATAATAAATTCAACTTCAAACTCGCCACCATTTAACCATGTCTCGGTTATTGCTATCATATCGAGATTTTCTCTTTTA
>NC_134778.1:25139760-25142260 GCF_046742065.1 Oratosquilla oratoria | reverse complement strand
GAAATAAGAAAGGATGAAGTGAAGGCAGGTTGTTAAGATGATGAAAGCAGGTAAGGCACCTAGTCTGGATGGATGCCATCAAGAATGTCTAAAAAAAAAAAAAAAAAGGTACAGTAATGGTGGACTGGCTGGTGAGGTTATTTGATATTTGCTGGAGAGAGGGTAGAGTGCCGGAGGACTGGAGGAGTGCCTGTATAGTTCCACTTTACAAGAGAAAAGGATACAAGTGTAAATGTAGTAGTTTCAGAGGGATTAGCTTGTTAAGTGTAGTTGGGAAGGCTTATGGGAGGATCTTGATTGAGAGGATTAGGAGAGGAACAGAGGGAGTAATTGGTGAGGAACAGTGTGAATTTAGGACGGGTAGAGGTTGTGTAGATCAGATCTTTGTGGTAAGCTATCGGAAAGGGGAAGGAAGTTTTTTGGGCCTTTATGGGCCTGGAAAAGGCTTACGACAGTGTAGACAGGTAGGCACTGTGGGAAGTTTTGCGGATACACGGGATAGGAGGAAAGCTTCTAGGAGCTCTCAAGATTTTTTATGAGAGTAGTGGAGCTTGTGTCAGGATTAGAAATGGAGAGAGTGAGTGGTTCGAGGTAAAGGTGGGACTTCGTCAAGGATGCGTTATGTCGCCCTGGCTGTTCAACTTATACATGGATGGGGTAGTGCGAGAGGTAAATGCAAGGGTAGTGGGTCAGGGATTGGAGATGGTTAAAGAAAATGGAGAAAAGTGGGAGGTGAGCCAGCTGTTGTTTGCGGACGACACTGCGCTTGTGGCAGGATCGGAGTAGGGATTAAGGAAGTTGGTGGCAGAGTTTGGGAATGTGTGATAGAAGAAAGCTGAAGATAAATGTGGGTAGCCTAAGGTGATGAGATGTACAAGGGGTGAAAGTGGCAGTAGTCTGGAAGTGAGCATTAAGGGAGAGCGACTGGAGGAAGTGGATAGTTTTAGATACTTGGGTGCAAATGCGGCAGGAAAAGGTGGAGTGAAGGTGGAGGTAGAATTTAGATTGAGAGAAGCAAGTAAATGTCTTGATGGATTGAAGAGTGTAATGAGGAATAGATATTTGGGAATGAATGCTAAGAGGAGACTATATAGAGAAGTAATTGTGCCAACAGCACTGTATGGGGCAGAAACATGGAACATAAGAGAGGAAGAGAGAAGGAGTTTGAAAGTGTTTGAGATGAAGTGTCTGAGAAGTATGGTGGAGGTTACTAGGCTGGATAGAGTGAGGAATGAGGAGGTGAGGAGGAGAACAGGGGTGGAAAAAGGGTTTGGAGATAGGGTTGATGAAAGAGTATTAGGATGGTTTGGACATATGGAAAGAATGAGTGAAGAAAAACTAGTAAAAGAGGTATGGAAGGCAGATATGGAGGGAGTGAACATGTAGGGACGTCCTAGGATGAGGTGGATGGATGGGGTGAAGGGGGCTTTGGGGAAGAGGGGAATGTCTGTTGAGGAAGGACGGGAGAGGACAGAAGACAAGGGTGAATGGAGAATGGTTGTATATGGATGATGTTGCGATGCATGAGGTGGAATGGGCGGGGGGATGGGAGAAGAGGTAGTGTGTGTGAGCAAATTTTGACGCAGCCCGAAGGGATTTCTCCCCGTCTTCTCCTTTATGCATAGGGGGGACGGAGAGGGGGGGGGGTCGCCGATTTAATGAAGCGGCCTTGCTGTGGATGTGCTGTGTCTTGCAACACTGCTTCTGACCCAGGGCAGTGGACAAGGTGCAGGGATGACTCGTCATCCAGGAGGTGCTAAGATGAAAGCGAGGGTGGAGGTGTGTGGAGTGTACTCAGGGATGGAATGGGTGGGAATAATTTTATGCCTTTTTCTTTTTCGCTACCCCCCTTGTAAGGGGGGAAAAGCCTTGGTATATATATGTATGTATGTATGTATGTATGTATGTATTATTATTATTATTTTATTATTATTATTATTATTATTATTATTATTATTATTATTATTATTATTATTATTATTATTATTATTATTATCATAATTATTATCACTAATATTATTATTATTATTGATATTATTATTATCATCATCATCATCATCATCATCATCATCATCATCATCATCATCATCATCATCATCATCATCATCATCATCATCATCATCATCATCATCATTATTATTATTATTATTATTATTATTATTGTTATTATTATTATTATTATTATTATTATTATTATTATTATTATTATTATTATTATTATTATTATTATTATTATTATTATTATTATTATTATTATTATTATTATTATTATTATTATTATTATTATTATTATTATTATTATTATTATTATTATTATTATTATTATTATTATTATTATTATTATTATTATTATTATTATTATTACTATTATTATAATTATTATTGTTATTGTTATTAATATTATTATTGCTATTATTATTATTATTATTATTATTATAATAATTATTAATATTATTATTATTATTATTATTATTATTATAATTATTATTATTATTATTAT
>NC_134778.1:25117260-25132260 GCF_046742065.1 Oratosquilla oratoria | reverse complement strand
TCAATCCTTCATACAATCTCCTCTTAGCATCCAATCCCAAATACACTTTTTAATCCACCAAGGCATTTACTCGCTTCTCTCAATCTACATTCTACCTCCACCTCCACTCCTCCCTCTCCTGCCACATTCGCATCCAAGTATTTAAAAAAATCCATTCCCTCCAGTCGTTTTCCTTTAAGGCTCACTTCCAGTCTGCTGCCACTCTCACCCTTTGTACATCTCATCACCTTACTTTTACCCACTTTTATCTTTAACTTTCTTCTTTCACACATTATCCCAAACTCTGTCACTAACTTCCTTAATCCCTCCTCTGATCCTGCTACAAGCGCAGAGTCAACCGCAAACAACAGCGGGCTCACCTCCCACTTTTCTCCTTTTCTTTACCCATCTCCAATCCCTGATCCAGCACCCTAGCATTTATCTCTCCCACTACCCCATCCATGTATAATTTGAACAGCCAGGGTGACATAACATATCCCTTTACCTCGAACCACTCACTCTCTCCATTTCTAATCCTGACACATGCTCTACTACTCTCATAAAAACTCCTGATAGCTCTTATCCCGTATATCTGCATAACCTCCCACAGTGCCTTCCTGTCCACCCTTTCATAAGCCTTTTTCAGATCCATAAAAGCCCCCAAAACATCCTTACCTTTTCCTATAGCATTCTCACGTATCTGTTTTACCAACAAAAATCTGATCTACGCAACTTCTACCTGTCCTAAATTCAAACTTTTCCACACCAATTACTCCCTCTGTTCCTCTCCTAATCCTCTCAATCAAGATCCTCCCATAAGCCTTCCTAGCTACACTTATCAAGCTAATCCCTCTGAAACTACTACAATGACTTTTATCCCCTTTTCCCTTGTGGAGTGGGACTATACAGACACTCCTCCAGTCCTCCGGCACTCTACCCTCTCTCCAGCAAACATTAAATAACCTCACCAGCCAGTCCACCATTTCTGTACCTCCTTTTTTTAGACATCCTGCATGGCATCCATCCAAACCAGGTGCCTTACTTGCTCTCATCATGTTAACAACTGCCTTCACTTCATCCTTCCTTATTTTTCCATCATTTTCCTCACTCATCACGGTCATATTCTTAGCACTTCCCACTACAACTATCTTTTCCTTCCTATCCTCCTTCACATTTAACAACTCCCTAAAGTACTCTGTCCATCTTCCTCTTATTGCCTTCTCTTCCATTATCATCTCTCCATCTGCACCTTTTACCTTTTCTTCTCTACTTGATTTGCCTCCTCTTCCTCTCTTAATTTCTTTCCTAAACATCTTTTTATTACTTTCAAAATTTTCCGTCATACTCTTACCCCATTTCACATCTGCTCTCCTCTTTGCCTCCTTTACCTTGTGCTTTACTTTCCTCATTTTTTTTGTACCTCTCATATGATTTCCTCGTCTCTATTTTGTAACCAATATGTGAAAGCTCGCTTCTTCTCTTCTATAACATTCTTTGTTTCCTCATCCCACCATCATTACCCTTCCTTCTATTTCCTCCCATCCTTCTTGTTCCACATGCCATCTTTGCACACATTGTGACTCCCTCCTTGAACCATCCCCATTCCTCCTCCACTCCTAGTTCTACTCTATCCTTCACTCCCTCCCACTCCTCTCTCAGCTTCTTCTTGTACTTCTTCTCCTTTTCCTTCTCATTTAAAGAGTTCAACCTAAGCATCTCCCTACCTTTTGTCCTTTTCCTCTTTCTCTATCTATTCCTCCACTCTCAACTTACCTTCCATCAAAAAATGATCTCCCAACAGTACTACATTACCGTTCCCCCCTAATCCCTTTATGCACTCATTTAAGTCTATCCAAAAAACCTCCCTTTCATCTACAGTCTTCTCACTACCAGGCCCATATGCAAAAAAAAAAAAAAAAAAAAAAAAAAAATCCTTTCCCAGTTTGACCTTCATCCACATTAACAAAAAAGCATTCCCCAGTTTGACCTTCATCCACATTAACCTTGAAGAAATCTCCTTCCACTCCACTACACGTTTACCTTTCTCTTCACTTACTAGTATAGCCACCCCTTCTCTTCCTCACCCTCTCTTCACTCCTGAAGATCAAAACCTTAGGGTGCTGGTTGGAAAACTCCTAGACCCTCTTATGCCTTTACCTTTTTAGGAATGTCCCCTGTGGGGCTACAGGGAGAGGGATGCCAGGTCCTAATACCCGTCCCGTTTTCTCTCCTTTCACGATCCAAGTGGGAATTATTGGTGGGAGCATTCTTTTCCCCCCACCACATGGTAGGAGAAACAAGGACATGAAATTCAGAGAAATGGTACAGGACAGCAAAAAGGAATTAGGGGACAGCATAACGGAGGGACAGTAGCAGTATAATAAAAGTTTCATAATTCTGTGTGAGCAGAGTTCTCCTCTATCACAGACAAAATGATGTGTGCCTCTGGTCCGTAGGGGCGCCCCATATCAACTGCATGCTACTTTGCCTATATATATATATATATATATATATATATATGTATATATATACATATATATATATATATATATATATATGTGTGTGTGTGTGTATACATGTATATATATATATATGTATATATGTATATATGTATATATATATATATGTATATATATATATATATATATATATATATATATATATATATATATATATATATATGACATTTGGTCCACTTTCATTTCTGTCTTTGGAGTATGTTCTGTTGTTTTTACATTTGGGTTACGTTTTGTTACTTTTTGCACACTTTTACGTTCACAGCCATTTATTTATTTATTTATTTTTTTTTTCGTTTATTCTTGACAATTCTTTTTGGACATTTGGTCCACCTCCATTTACGTCTCTTTCCTATGTTCTGATGATTTTACGTTAGTGTTACGTGTGAGTTTTTTTGTTGTTTTTTTGCTACACTTGTTTTATGTTCACAGCTATGTAACTTATTTTATTTGTATTTTTTCAGTGTATTATGTTTGGTTCTTATTTTTGTTTGATTGTAATTAAGTCGTTTGTTCTTGTTACTTCTTTGCGGGCATTTGGTCCACCTCCATTTGCATCTTTGTCTTATGTTCTGATGTTTTTACGCTAGTGTTACGTATTGTTCCTTTCGCTACACTTGTTTTGTGTTCACATCCATGTAACTTTATATTTGTATTTTATTTTATCTTATTTGGTACCAACATTTCATTTCGATAGTTGAACCGCGAAGTAGCAAGGGATCCCTGTTTATATATATATATATATATATATATATATATATATGTATATATATATATATATGTATATATATATATATATATATATATATATATATATATATATGTATATATGGGGTGCCGTCGATTGATTAGTGTTTAACCAAGAGCACCTCCAATGGGAGTGATCAGAGATACCCACATAAGGACGATTTGGGAAATAAGAAATCAAGCTTGATTATTTAAAGGTATACGCTGCCACCACCCAATCGTCTATATGGATATATCTGACCATAAATGGAAACTGCTCCTTGTTATTCACGTCTGACTCCGTCCCCTTTCCTCAGGTCGTTCGGGGTTGGTTCTGGGTAGCGAAAAGGCCTATGTCCAAGTGGGGTAATAAAAGAATATAAGTGAAGGTTTTCTATGTGTTAATTATTACACTGTAGCAAAAATATAGTAAGAAAATACAAAAGTATATTGTGGTTTTCTCCAACTAGACAATCTATTGATCCTTACAGTATGAAAAATATATGGGTATGCGAGATATTTAATAACACAGTTTTTTTGCTTATGGGCATCATAAGTAAGGTCACAGGCACGTGGAAAAACGTGGTTATTTACGCTCCAACCTTCCGGTCACTGTATAAGTCTACTTACAATATTGTGTCTACCTTCAACCCCGTATTCTTATTAGAGAATGATCACAGACAGAATTGTACTCAAAGGATTACACTCTCATAGCTAATGCATATATGCGTGACACCGTCTAACTCCTTCCACGCAAAGTGCTTGTGGAGTAAACTCCCTTAACCCTTTTTTCCCTGTTATTGGGATAGTTCTTTGCATCAGACTCAAAACTTAATAATAATGATAACTGTCTACCTATTATATCTGCACTATATCATTCAACTCACATATTGACATTTATTTTCATTAATCTTATAGAGCGCACTGACATACCTGTTATCGGGATAGTTCTTGGCATCAGACTAAAATTTTAGCTGCGCACAAAAAAAAAAAAAAAAAAACGAGACGGCTATGTGTTCGTATCTATAGATAAACCACTAACCTCCCCTGTTGTACTATTTCGTAAAACTTTATTTCGCTTCTCAACACAGCCCCTAGCTGCTACAATCTCTCCCTAAACTATATCTCTAGTGGAATCCTGAACTGAAAGTTGGGAGTTTTTCCTATTCCTCTTAAAGTTAATGGTCCTAGTTTACGCCTCCGTTCGAACGTGTCAGTGACGTCACGGGTGGGCGGAGCTACGGTGCGCCCGCTTTTTTTGTTCGACAATATTCTAATGTCGTCTCCAACATTAATTGAACCAAAATCAGTTGAAATATATTTGTAGTTACCTCCTATTGTATGTTTTTCTTCAATGATTACACTGGTTAACAGCCAAAAAATCGTCAGGGGTTTCTCAGCTGATTTAGACTAATTTTGGTGTTCTGAGTCCGAATATCACATTGGTTTTGCTCAATCAGGTCAACTTTTTGAGATACAGCCATAGGCCTACCTGACGAGCTATACATATGATAATTTGAAGGGTTTTGAGTTCAATCCTATTTTTCTTGAAGAATATAGCGAATTATTCATATATAAATGGTTGCTTCTGGTGTGTTTCTGTTTGAAATTGACTAATTGACTTATTTCTTTCTTTTCAGGGTATTGATATGGCTTCGGCGCGACGGTCATGCAGGAATAATCCTGACATTTTCTGCTACATTTGCGGAGAATACACGCTGTCAATGCACAGGAAGAGCATCACAAGCTTTGTGAAGCGCGCATACCAGGCTTACTTTCAAGTCAAGCTGGGTGACCAAGATAAGTCCTGGGCACCGCACACGGTGTGCATGACTTGCGTGGAATACCTCCGGCGGTGGACGAAGGGCACGAAAACTTCACTGAAGTTTGGGATTCCGATGGTTTGGAGGGAGCCGTCTGACCATGAATCGGATTGTTACTTCTGCGCCATCAATACTACTGGCATCAACCGGAAGAATCGGAGTAGCCTCCAGTACCCCGACCTTCCATCTGCCCGCCGTCCAGTTGCTCACTGCGAAGAACTTCCTGTACCAGCGTGCAGAGAGCTTCCTGACAGCGACGACGAGGCCACCACTGCATATGAGGGAGGAGATACAGAAGAAGAGTATGAAACACAAGATGGTCCGCAGCCCTTTTCACAATGTGAGCTTAATGATCTGGTTCGGGATCTCAGCTTGTCGAAGACTTCCGCCGAGCTGTTGGCCTCCAGACTCAAAGAGAAAAATCTACTCGGCGAGGACGCGCGTATCACGTTCTTTCGTAGAAGGCATCAGGACTACATGGGCTACTTCTGCCAGGAGGAAGACCTCGTGTACTGCCGAGATGTCGCCGGTCTTCTTGTTAAACTCGGCGCTCCTCAATATGATCCGAGAGATTGGCGACTCTTCATAGACAGTAGCAAGCGCTCTTTGAAGAGTGTGCTCATCCACAACGGGAACGAGTTCGCCTCAATTCCTCTTGCGCACTCCACAACTCTCAAAGAGAAATATGAAGCAGTCAAGTACGTGCTCGACAAAATCCAATATGAGCAGCACCAATGGCTCATCTGCGTCGACCTTAAGATGGTGAACTTTCTACTTGGTCAGCAGTCCGGGTACACAAAGTACCCATGCTTTATATGTAAGTGGGACAGTCGAGACAGAGCCCAGCACTATGTGAAGAAAGAGTGGCCGGCGCGAGAGCAGTTAGTACCTGGGGCGAGCAACATCATAAACGAACCTCTTGTTGACCGGGAAAATATTTTGTTCCCACCGCTTCACATCAAGCTTGGGTTAATGAAACAGTTCACGCGCGCTCTGGACAAGGATGGGAGGTGCTTCAACTACCTGTGGCGAGCCTTCCCTGGAGTGACCATTGAGAAGCTGAAGGCCGGCATTTTCGATGGCCCACAGATACGGCAGCTCATCAAGGACACAGAGTTCGAAAACTCCATGAACACGCTAGAGTGCGCCGCCTGGAGGTTGTTTGTGCAGGTGGTGAACAACTTCCTGGGGAACAAGAAGGCAGCAAACCACGCCACACTCATCAACAGCATGTTAAAGAACTTCCAAAACCTCGGGTGTTTGATGAGTATAAAGATGCATTTCCTGTTCTCACACATGGAGAAGTTTCCTGAAAACCTTGGTGCGGTCAGCGACGAGCAGGGAGAAAGGTTCCATCAGGACATGCGTCAAATGGAGGAGAGGTACCAGGGGAGGTGGGACGCAGTCATGCTCGCGGACTACTGCTGGTCGCTGAAGAGAGACAACCCAGCAGCTGCTCACACACGGAATTCGAGGAAACGGCGATTTACGCCGTGAACTCCGAACTTTTGTGTCACGTAACGCTCATGTACATGTATTAAGCTTATCAAATGTAATCGAATATATAAAAAATGAAAGAATTTGGGTACGTTGACTTTTATTTCCCCAGGAAAACGGAAAAACCGAATTTTTATGATCCGCAGAAATTGGGTTTTTGGACGAAAAATCGTTTTTTTTTTAATATCTGTAGCGAACAATCCTGACCTGATTGAGAAAAACCAAGGGCATTTTCGGACTCAGAGCATCACAATTAGTCTAATTCCGCTGGAAAACCCTGGACAATTCATGATCTATTAAGGCTCTATTTTCTATTTTGCTTCTTGGTTGAATAAAACCGTCACGACGTCCATACTACCCAGTCTCTCAAGTCAACACTCAAATAAATAGATAGATAAATAAAACGAAATTCCAAAAATAATATCCCTTCAAAATTCCTGTCCTTACATATATACTGTATATATATATATATATATATATATATATATATATATATATATATATATATATATATACTCTTTCGTTAGAAGTGAAATTCTTGGATCGTCGCAAGACGAACTACTGCTAAAGCATTTGCCAAGAATGTTTTCATTAATACACTCTTTTGGTGCTTGCTTGGTTTAGACATAATGTGGTAGTTCAATTCTAAATTAAATTCTTCTTGGTCTGGGGTAAGGGTCTTATCTGTTAAGTTAATGTACCCTTTGATTGGGTGTAAATGTTTGATTTTGCTTCCGTTTAGATTGGTCAACTTTTTTGGTTTGAAATGATGACAGAGTTACTTTGTTATTCCATCATATCTAGGAATGTTCTATCAATAGTTTCTCTAAGAGTTGAGTTGATATTAATATTTACCCATTTGTTCTCAGCCTGGCGGCATTGTATTCGGAGCTCATCGAGCTCGGTTTCTAATTCATGGATTTTCTATTTCATGCATTCCTTTCTTTCTTCATCGCTTGGCCTTTGCCTGCGTCTTTTGTTGCTGTTGACTGCCCCATCACGGCTACTATTATATATATAAATGGGCAAGAGATTCGCTCTTAAACATGTAGAGTTAAGTGTGATTGCTAGTTCTGCTTTTTGTTTTTTCTTTAAGACATTCTCTTTGTGTCTTAAGATGGTCTTATTGTCTCTATTAAGATATGAGATTATTTCTCCGTAGGAGGTCATCTGTGCTGCCAAGTCGCGAGTTCCAGTCTCTTGACTCCTCTTCAGTGGCTTCGTATAGTGACTGTCTCTATGTTAGAGTTGCTACTGAACTGAGAAATAATGCCGCAACCAACATAATCAAATTTACTACGTTGACGAGGACTATAGTATGGAATACTATTATGGGAATGTAAAAACTCACAAATCAGGTAACAAGTTCAGACCAATCATATTTCAAATGCCGTCCCCAACCTACAACATAGTTAAACTACTGTGCGTCATACTGACCCCATACGTCCCTGCTATCTACAGCTTAAACTCGTTGGACGTAGAAAAGCTATTCGCATATATTCCAATTGATCATAATATTAACTACATAATTGGCCGTGTTTACCATAACGACAGTACTCCCAACATAGCCATCCCACAATCTACACTATTCTCAAACTTTTATATGGGCTGCATTGAGGAAGAAGTTTAATAAAGAAAAATTATAATAATAAAATCTACTGCCGCTACATTGATGACATGTTCATAGTAACTACGTGTAGTGAAGATATTGAAGTACTGAAAACTTACCTCCAAGACACCTCTGGGTTAACATTTACAGTTGAAAACAACATAGAAGGATCCATGCCATTTTTAGATATACGCGTTAAACAAAAACAAGGTAATTTCACGATTAGTGTACACGTAAAACCCAGAAACCCTGGACACTTTTATACGGAAAAAGCGAGTGCCCACAAAGATGCGTAGACTCTACATTAGCGCATACATACGTAGAGCACTCACCCATTGCAGATATAAAGTGATGTACACTAGTCCTATTAAACAACGGGTTCTCCAAACAATATATAGATAAAGTCACTATGAAAATGATTTACCATTGGCACAAAGCAAAGAAAGAAAACATAAGAAAAAAGGATGAAATTAAAATATACTATAGGGCATACTTCTCTTCAGCATACAAAGAAGAGAGAATAATGAAACAAACTGTAAAGAAAAACGTAAAACCAACAAACCCATAAAAAGTTAAACATCATAGTTTATTACAAAAGCAAAAAACCTAGGCACTTACTATTATGTAGCAGCAGTAACGTTAATAAAGAACCAATCCAACAGTCACATGTCGTATATAGATTTACTTGCACACTAGGGAACTGTGAAGCCCTACCTTCTACCTATATCGGCATGACTACGACTAACCTAAGCAGGCGTATAACTTACCATCTCACATCTGGAGTCCCAAAAAGCCATTTAAGACAGGAACATCAAACAACCCTCTCAAGAGAAATAATGGTGAAAAATACGAACATCATAAACACATGCCAAGATACCCGTCGCCTCCCCATCTTGGAAGCGTTATTAATCAAAGATATGAACCCTAGTTTGAACATGTAACTGTCCGACCTGTTACCGCTACCGAGCATCAGTACAAAGAATGAACTCTTTATTATAATCACGATATATGAGAACTGGAGAACTAGTAAGTTTATCTTTCAAATCGTTTTTTTTTTTTTTTTTTGTGCAGGCCCCCACATGAATTTTGAACCTTTCTCTACAAAGAACTTAATGGGTTAGCTATGTCTGCATATCCTTGGATAAATTTTCTATAATATCCCGTCAATCCCCCAAAACTTCTCACTTTTTCTATATTGTTCGGAACTGGATAATTCTTTACTTCTTCAACCTTTGAATTGACTGTACTAAGTCCATATACAATCTTGAAGACATCCTATTTGTGTACCTATTTCTAAGAATATGTCTTTATTAAGGTACTAATTACTAATATTTCTACCATGTTCTTGTTTTTTTTTTTCTTATAAATATCTGAGACAAATTTCAAACCTTTTGATCTAATTCTGGGATGATTAAAATTTCAGAGTCTGCAGTGACTCCTTTCAACTGCACTACTACCCTGTTATTTGCTATGGACTATAATAATGTCGACTCTATTACGCCACCTTCCACAATTAGCAAAGCTTCGTTTGAAGTCGATGAATTAGTAATTCCTGCGATTTCCTGGACATCTGAGTTGGGTTCACTATATGAGACTTTATTTTCTATTGGTCTGGACGGCTCTGCTCCGCTATCTAAACTATCATTATCATTTTCCCTATATATTTCAAGAGATTCTCTTATTACTGTTATTGGTTCTAAGACTGGTTGATTTAAAAATTAGATTAACTGTGATTTCACTAAAATCTCTAACTCAGCAGGACATATGAGCATACTCTCTTTTCTCATAGTTGCAAATACTATCAATAAATATCCTGGGAAAAATATTATTCTACAACTATCACTGGAATGTGCAAGTGCTCATTTTTATATAAGATAACCTTTAATTCAACCTTATCTAATATTTCTAACTGACTTCTAGTTACTCCTTGCAATGAGTAAAGGATTGGTTCCAAGATTTTCACTCCAGGTTTCAAATTATTTAAAACAAATAGTTATAACATTAACTACAGATTATATATTAAAAATATTTGAATATGTTTATTGAACATTTTACCCGCAATAAGAGGTCCTACAGAAGTCCGTTCAATTATTAGTTAGTTTACAACTTTCTTTGATGTTGGTGTCTTCTTTCACCCTTCTATTACTCTTGTCTCTAACACAATACTGTCTATGTGTATTTCTATGGGTAGCTCTGTAGTATTGTTTTATTTTGTGTCGGGGGTTTTCCTCTTGTTTCTGAGTGAATACGAAATTTTGGTTTTGTTCTATATTCCTGTGTTCTGTGTCCTATCCTCTGATGATACAAACAGAAAAGCGGGCTTCTACAGTGATATTCATAATGACCCTCAAATTTTCAATTTCTAAAAATAGTTTCATAATAACACTCTTGTGCTTTATGCCCCCAGGTATTGCAATTGTAACATTCAATTATAGCATTCCTTGATGTGTTTCTAACGCTATGTTCAGATACTCTGTTTCTATAATCACTTCTAGAGTTCATAGTTTCATTCTGGTGTTGCATGCCCACTGTCATCACATATGGAGTAATTGCTTTAGATTTACTATAACCTTGAAGAAGTTAATATATCTCCCCAAAATCCAATGTTTGTTTAAGATCTTTATACAATTTTCTGTCGTTGTTTTATAAAAAAAAATATATATAGTCATTCTTTTAAATTTCAAAAATCGATTTGAATCGACTGCCTCCTTTGTAGTCGTCCTCACACGTACGCCAATTTCGTCTTCCTTGGTTCACTACCACATTGTACCTCGTTCACTCGTAGTAGCAGCTCGTCCCCTCCTTAACTTTTGTTTATAGCCGTTGTAGTCCCCCTCGTTCACTCTTGCTTGTAGTCGCTGTAAACCCCCTTGTTCACTGGTGCTTGTAGTCGTTGTAGACCCCCTCGTTCACTGTTGCTTGTAGTTGTTGTAGACCCCCTCGTTCATTGTTGCTTGTAGTCGTTGTACACCCCCCTCGTTCACTGTTGCTTGTAATCGTTCCCTCGTAGTCAGCATGCGCGTGGCTGCATGCTTGTAGTTGCGTGCACGGAGTGCATGTGGTTACGTGCACTGTATGATCCTGGTTTGAGGCACGAGTCTCGTGACCGTATCTTGCCCTAAGTCCTATAGTTTGATGCACCAGTCACGTCTCTTCGGAGGCGTTTTCTTTTCACCCATTCCGTCCCTAGTTACTCACCACTCTCACCTCCAAAGAGATGAGACTGGTGCATCAAACTATAGGACTTATTGAAATATACTGTTACGTGGGTTCGAATCCCACCGTTACCACCATTTTTACCTCAGTTGTTACCACTGTTACTCCGTCTACTGTTCCCTTCTAAGGTCCCCTTTCTTTTCATCACTGTGTTTACGTAAAAAAGTATTTCACAAATTCTTCTGTAGAAGTCTGTTTATGTTACTTTGTCTAAGAGATAGTATAAAAACTGTTGATATTTTTTCCTTGATTTTCTTCACTAATACTTCTACAACATTATTTTCTTAGTTACACCAGAGGACTCCCTTCTGGTATCCTAAATTTGATCACTAGGGCAGTTTGTATTGACGTCACGATTTCTTTAGTCCAATTACCACCTAAATACTTCCCCTAAGGGCGTGACTTTACTCCCATGAACCAATTGAATTTTCTCCTCCACCCTTTCTCCAACCAGAAAGGTTGTTACAAACTACTAAGCAACACTGCATAGTCAAGCAATTTCGAATTCAATGCACCACTGACTTAGTTTACATATTGTTACATCAGCATAATACAGCAATGAAATCGGGTCCCCCTCGATTGTTTGTAAACTTTTAGGCGAGGAGCAAAGTTGTGCTATTCCTTCGCCTACGACTATTATTTATCAAACATCCAACTCATAAAAATTAAATTCTCGCCACCTACCCCTTTATTTTACTTGTCTACCTTTATCTACGAGCCTAATCTACGAGCCTCTTACAGTAAATTTATACTTTCAGCTTTGCCCCAGAGAAACATCGCTCTGAATCAACACAAATATAAATTACACATGAGATATCTAGAAAGATTGAACACCATACATACACCTGGTCCAACACACCATACCTAGACCTCAATTAACACTATTTGTCAGGTGTGGCTCTTCCCGTACGGTATACACCAGAAATTGTGTATAACCTTGGGACAAATCACTCGTAACAATGAAACCTTCCAAATAATCAATTCAGCTATGGCGACACTGTTACGAGTGATTGTTTCATGTCCTTACAACGGCAAAGCAAATAAAAGCCTCGGTCACGTGATACTGTTCATTGCGTGTGGTGTCGGGTGTAACCTTACATATTGTAACCCACAGAAAACTACATCATAACACACATACGAACAAGCATGCATCCATGCCCTTGGGCGACCATCCATCACATGATCAGCACGTGATAATGGCTAACTACCCAGAGACTCATCTCCAATATACACATATACTACATCCCCAAATAAACCAGAACACAAATTAAATCACAAGAAATAACCACATAATAAAACTAACCACTTTGTAATATAACCTATGTTTAAAGCTTCCATTTGTATAACAATAGGACAAATATTGTTAAAGCCGTCAACTCTCCTCAACAAATGCTAACTTCAGCAATTACATTAGCCACAGCTGGGCTTGTGAGCGGCAGTTGTGAGGCGAACGTAAATCAGCTTGGACCTACGTAGTGTATTCTTTTCCTAATAATAAGAGCATGCGACTACGTCAGTTTGGATTTTTTTCCATAAAATAGGAATTGAGTATCCACCAAAAACGATTACACTGGAGCTAGGTGAAAAGAAGGATATCTAACGGAAGCAAACCTTCCAAACAAAATGGCTCGTTTCATTAACCAGCACAGGCAATAGATGCAAATACGTATGTGACTAACTTTTCACACATTCCAAGGCATCCAACCTTTATATATATATATATGTATATATATATATATATATATATATATATATATATATATATATATATATATATCGACAGCGATCAAGCGTGTAATGTCAAGACAATGAGATTTTTCCAGAAATTATCAAATGAATTAACTTGTCAAAATTGGACTAAGCTATATATTTATGGGCGCAACTGGACCTACATACAAATTTTCACTTAGTTAAATTTTATATAAATGTGCTTATTTATTTTTGTGTGTCAGTGGTGACGTGGAGAAGAATAAACAGCCTGAGAAGACACTACTATTCTAGAAATCAATACTTTGTTTATATACCTAACAAACTATTATCATGAAGCCAGATTAAAAACATTCGATCAGCACAAATATCTCCACATATAAAGTTCAACGTGGCTACCGACAAATCTGTGACCACTGGAAGAAAATATGTAGATTTTTTTTTTTTTTTTCTATCAAAACGTGGGCTCAATTGTAGGGTGGTGGTCCTGTAAATATGCAAAGAAAAAAAGAAAACAAAAAATCTCTTCTGTGCCCTTTTCTAGATTGATCAGTACCATCACCTCCGTCTGTTAGATCTGACATTCGGCCTTCGGACTGGGCCCAAGATCTCTATCAGCTTCAAATGTATTTCTTGAACCTTTTTATACACATATTCGTAGAGATGAAAACTGGAGACTGTTCACCTGATTTTAATTCAATTATTAAAATGAAAGCCATCCTACACTGATAATACACAGACAACAGTCCAAAGGTTGTTTTAGGACTGCAGGTTTCCAGCAATTAAACCTCGCGCAATATATATTATCTCTTTATACACTTACTCATTTACTTATTTATTTATATATCCATTTACTAAGTTGCTTATTTATCCATCTTGCCCTGATCTATTTACTTATTCAATTTATTTGCTTATTTATTTATTTATCAATTGATTAAGTAAGTAATTTTTATGTATCTGTATACCTACTTATTTATTTACCTATCTATTAATCTGGTCCTTTATTTCCTTATTTCATTTATTTGATTATCTACTTTTCTATATTCATCAATATATTCATTAATTTACTTATTCATTTATCTAGTCCTTTGTCTATTTAATTGGTTCATTAATTCATTCATTTATTTGTATTCATTTTTTTTATTTACTTATCTTTTATCTAACTATTTCATCGATTTCTTAATTTATATATTCATCTACATATTCATTTATTATTTATTTATCTAGTCTTTTATATACTTAGTGATTTTATTTATTCATTTATTTATTATAATAATTGATTCATTTATTTTTACTTATCCTTATCTATCTGTTTATCTACTTACCCATTTATTTGTTTATTTATTTATTTATTTATTTATTCATTTATTTGTTTATCTACATATTTATTCATTTAATTATTCATGTATTAATTTATTTGTTTTACATTTTATTTATGCATCTATTCCTTTTTTACTTATTTATTTTTCATTGATTTATTTTATCTGTTATTTACCTATTAGTTATTTTTTTATCTATTTGATAATTCATTCATCTCTTTATCCATTGAAAAATTACATTCATTTAGTTTTTTATTTTCCTGCACTTTGAGATTTATAGGCAATAATTCATTAGGTAGATAGGTAACTAGAGGAACGAAAGACAATATGTATGCTATAGTCTTTTGAGACGGATGTCAGAGAAAATGCTATTGCCACCCTTATCCAAAACCTGTCACCAGCCTCACATCAATCTGCAAGTACAACCCTGAGTGGCTAACACTTGGTCCTCAGGGTCTATTAATTTGGACTGCACTTTCCCTATATCCTGATACAAGTAGAGTTGACAATTGGCGACTGGACAATGGACATAGAAACAGGCCTAGACTAATACAACATAAGTCGTAGTCCAAAGCCTCCTTTCAAAGGAATTTGAGAGGATCTGAGGA
>NC_134778.1:25104760-25107260 GCF_046742065.1 Oratosquilla oratoria | reverse complement strand
GGTAACCCTATAGATATTTCCCCTCTATCGACAAAGTTTTTGTAATCATTACGATTCTCAAGCCTATCCACCACATCAATGTGTCTCCTCTTGGATAAGATACATAATATACGAGTATACATAATGTATATATATATATATGTATATATGTATATATATATATATATATATATATACATATATATGCAGACAAACCACTGGGAAAATGAAAAAGATGAGACCGAGCGCTTTCGTCTATTCAGACATTTTCAAGGTATAGATACATAAAAGAGACAAGTATATATACTCAGAAGGTTAAGGTGGATCTCTCCCAGTGCCATATTGGCTCAAGTGTCCGGACATTTGGTTTACAAAATGTCCGGACACTTGAGCCAATATGGCACTGGGAGAGATCCACCTTAACCTTCTGAGTATATATACTTGTCTCTTTTATGTATCTATACCTTGAAAATGTTTGAATAGACGAAAGCGCTCGGTCTCATCTCTTTCATTTTCCCAGTGGTTTGTCTGCATACTAGTATCACGCGTTCAAGTGATTTCTTCTGCATATACATATATATATATATATACATATATTCTCTTTATATATATATATATATATATATATATATTCTCTTTTGTGCAATAGGGGGACGGAAAGGGGGGTCGCCGATTTAATGAAGCGGCCTTTCTGTGGATGTGCTGTGTCTTGCGACACTGCTTCTGACCCAGGGCAGTGGACAAGGTGCAAGGATGACCCGTCATTCAGGAGGTGCTAAGATAAGAGGGAGGGTGTAGGGGTGTGGAGTGCATTCAGGGATGGAATGGATGGGAATGATTTTATGCCTTTTTCTTTTTGGCTACCCCCCTTGTAAGAAGGAAAAAGCCTTGGTATATGTATGTATATATATATATATATATATATATATATAGATAATGTGTGTATATATATAGATAATGTGTGTATATATATACATATATATATATATATATATATGTATATATGTATGCATTATTAAAATCGACAGCATTAAGGAGGTTGTTAATCTTCTTATGGGTATTCTCCAGCTTTCTAACCAATACTCTGCCATTTGGAGGGTGGGCATAGACCAAGTTGCCAAAATGATTCATTTATTCAACGTTTCGTCTTACAAAGAGACATCATCAGGAAATTCTGTAACAAAGATAATATAGACATACAGAAATAAAGAAAAACAACAGTTTAACCTAAACAAAATTCACAAATATAGAAATAGAAATCAATAAATCAGCAATAACACACATCCTAACTCGATACATGGGCCATTGGGGACCGCTACTTACAAAAATTAAAGGTCCAAAAAAATGACGAAGGAAATCTTCGGTTGGTGACTTATATATACGCACCTAGCCGGCTTGGGTGGTGGAAGGGGTGGTGGAGGGAGGATTAGAGGGCAACTTGATCTATGCCCACCCTCCAAATGGCAGAGTATTGGTTAGAAAGCTGGAGAATACCCATAAGAAGATTAACAACCTCCTTAGTGCTGTCTATTTTAATAATGCATGCATACAAGAGAATCTGCTCCCCAGATATTCAAATATATATATATATATATATGTATATATATATATATATATATATACATATATTTATATGCGTATGCACCTGTCCTTAATTACTGCAAGAACAAGTAGCGATCAAAAGATTGGGGTAGAAAACAAGTTCCAGTAATGAGAGTTGAAAAAATTTCTGAAATAAAATAAAAATGTGAATGTTGTTGACATCAACAAAAGTCACATGGCGTTCTTTTGTATCTCATATTGACTATTGTTCAATGTGCTCTATGTATTATAATTTTTCTAGACATGAAAAGTCCTCTAGAAGGGTTGATTTGATGGCAAGAACAATGGATATTTCTCAAAAATATGAAATAAAATATTTTTTTTTTAGATAACCTATGGCTGTAAAATTCATAACCTTGATTTTCAGTAATTAAGGCCTATTAATAGTTCTTAGGAATTTCCCCCGTGGGGCTACAGGGAGAAGGATATCTGGCCCCAATCCCCGACATTTGGGAATGGATGCTAAGAGGATATTGTATGAAGGAGTGATTGTGCCAACAGCACTGTATTGGGCAGAAACATGAAACATAAGAGAGGAAGAGAGAAGGAGTTTGAATGTGTTTGAGATGAGGTATCTGAGAAGTATGATGGGGGTTACTAAGCTGAATAGAGTGAGAAATGAGGAGGTGAGGAGAAGAACAGGGGTGGTGAGGGAGTTGGGAGATACAGTGGATGAAAGAGTATTAGGGTGGTTTGGACACATGGAAAGAATGAGTGAAGAAAGACTAGTAAAAGAGGTATGGAAGACAGATGTGGAGGAAGTGAACATGAAGGGGCGACCTAGGGTGAGATAGATGGATGGGATGAAAGGGTCTTTGGGGAAGAGGGGAATGTCTGTTGAGGAAGGACGGGAGAGGACAGAAGATAGGGGTGATGTTGTGATGCATGAGGTGGAATGGGTGGGGAGATGGGGGGTGAG
>NC_134778.1:25092260-25094760 GCF_046742065.1 Oratosquilla oratoria | reverse complement strand
TACTCTAGCAAGCTTATTTTTCAAATATGTGATCTTTGCCAATTCTATCCATACTTTTGACAAAAAAAATCATCAACCCTAGCTTAATATGCAAAGGAGACAGATAAACTTTCTCTGGATCGACAAGAGGAGCATTGACAACATTCTTCTCCCCTAGGGTCAGAGATCGTTTTGGCCACACATTATTCTCATAATGATTTTTCTTAACCCGACTGTCCCACTCACAGAGAAAGCAACAAAACTTTGTATAACCCAGCTGCATTCCAAGTAAAATTGCCACATCCATTAGGTCACCATGCATATTCCATTTATGTTATTTATACTTTTTCCAATAGAAGCTTAATACTGACATATGTTTCCTTCATGTTGGCTGCATGGACCACAGGAATAGAAGGAGACTTAGTTCCATTGTGGAACAGCTTTCAGGCTCACTTTTGAAGAGTCAGTAAACAAGCGCCACCCATTCCTGTCATATTTATGGTTGAATTATTCCATAACAAAATATATATAATTTCAAAATACCACACCATCCTCAAGTGAGAAAAACTGTTCAAAACCACAATGTTACTTACGATAAAAACTTTGGAATATTTATAGAGAAAACTCCAACCTTTTAAACCGGAATCAAGAAGTTCAGATTATTTATTTATTGTTTGGCAAGTTTAAATTCCGCACAATATTATTGAGATCTCCCTGACTCAATAAAAGTGGTTCACTTGAAAAACAGATTGACTGAAAGTGCATGTCTTCTGATTCTTTTTTCCATAACCTCCTCACTTGACTCACCATCACTTAGTTCCATCTGTTTTGGAGGGTTAGGTACAGGAAAGTCTTGACTGTGAGGTACTGGTCTCATAGTAGATGATAAATTAGAATATTTTACAATTTGATTGGATGTTGATGTTATAACTTTTATATTTGCAATGCAAAAGTAGCAATCTGAAAAGTTATCTTTTGGTTCTCTCCAAACCATAGGGATGGCAAACGGTATATGGCGTGAACCTTTCCTCCATGCATTGAGAAATCTGATACAGGTTACACTACACACACATGAGTGGCCCAGCTTTTATTCCAGTCCCCACTTTGCAGCCAAAATAATATTCGTAACACTTTTTAATCAATGGCGTGTAACACCGTCTTAGTGACTCGAATGTCACTACACCGCAAATAAAGCAAACTTTTTCTGGGTGGTTTAAACAGTTTCTTGGCACTATGAAGGTGAATGTGGGGTACGCTACTTTACAATATCACTGAGTTATTGCCACATAAATGCGCACTACACAACCTCACACCACCAATTCAAACACAATACTGCCAAACGTATAACAATCTCGCGCAGTGTTGCCAAACTCACTGTTGCCAACCGCTAGGTTGATATTTATCCCCCGTAACACACGTAACATAACATACCGTGGAACACAAAAACTGTGGGTGATGAAAAAAACGAATATTATTTTTGAATTCTGCATACAAAAACATATAAGGTACAACTATTGTTTTCCTTGGGACAAATTGTTTGCTAATTAGTGTAATAATTAAAATCTATCTATACAGTAGTTTTGGTCTCCGTTGCATAGAATGGATATTAATTCACTTGAATCATTACAGGAGAATAACCAAAATGATGCAATGGCTTAGAAATTTACTATACGAAGACAGGATTAAGCATCTATACTTACACACTGGAAAGATGAAGAATTCGGAAAGATCTAATAGAGGTATAAAATGGGTTAAGGGTTTTAACAATTGTGATGCAAGGAACATCTTGTTAAGATAGTAGGGCATTATTTTTAGTAGTTGATTTGACATATTTAAGTTTATGGAGGATATAGGCAAGAAAGGTTTTACAATCATGGTGGCTAACAAATGGAATAGACTTATCAACCTTATAGTGAACGCTGAAAGAATTAATTATTTTAAGAAAATATTAGATAACTTTATGAATAGGGATGATAGGTGGTAATGGACATCAAATTGCCTAGTTTAGGCCCTAGGGTATCTTGCAGTCTCCTTCATTCTTATGTTCTAATGTTCAATAGCTAAAGTGTCAATGTGTGTTGTATTTCCCCCCAAAACAGGTGGTTGTCCTTCCAGTGGATCTGTTCAGACCAGAAGAAATGCATTTTTTCTCACAAACTTACTACCAATATCTTCCATTTTACGCACTTATACCATCTTTCGTCACTCATCCTACCCTAGCCACTACGCGCCCAAACTCCAATGCATCCTTCCCTTTCAGTTCGGTTTCAATTAACGTTCACAGATAATTCTTGCCAGAAACCTACTAACAAGCTCTTCCCTTTTAAGCTCATCTACACTAAAATCAAGAATATTTAATGACCTAATTACTAAAGTTCTGGGTTGCGTCGTAGGCCCTTGTCTTAGGAGAAAAATACGAAGTCCGGGTTCTCTCTCCATTTAGTTCCCTTTTACGAAACATGGGATTACGGTGCCAGGATGCTTCCCCATCTCCATTATAGATAGATGATGAAGAGTTATT
>NC_134778.1:25067260-25072260 GCF_046742065.1 Oratosquilla oratoria | reverse complement strand
GTTCAGTTCGAAGCTTTAAGAATCATTTAGATAAATACCTAAGTAAGATGCTGTAATGATTATAATTTATGTTATATTATTTGTTTTTGTTTTGTTATAATTTGTCTGTCTGATTTTCATTTATTATTAGATATATGTCAATTTATTATTATTTACTATTTACCTGTTTGTTTATTATTTTAACTATACCTATGAATTTATTTATGTATTTTATTTGTTATTTACATTATTATATTTTATATGTATTATTTTATTATGATGATTTTTTTTTTTTTTTTTTGCATCCGACCTACATATGGATCAAAAGGTCTCCTGTAGGCATGCTCCGCCTTTGTAATCCTTTGACCCAGCTTCCAGCCCGCCTCCCTCCTGACCTCGCACCTCCACCCAAACATCCCCTCACCTCTGACTCCGCCGTGCATGACGGATTGTCCTGTTTTAGCTCAGCGTGTTCCCTTTCTACTCACATCTCAATTGTACTTGTGTCTACAAATTCTTGTAATCTGTACTTTCCTAAAGAGGGCTATAGATATTAGCCGAAATATAGAAGTTACACTTTTTTTTTTAAATTCCCTTTTATTCCGACTGTGGGTTCTTCGTTATTATTATCTACAAATGTGCTACAACATTGTAAGTGAAATATATATATATATATATATATATATATATATATATATATATATATGTATATGTATATATATATATGTATTTATATATATATATATATATATATACATGCATATATATGTATATATATACATATATACATATATATATATATATATTAATGTATATGCATATATATCTATCTATCTATATATAAATATATATATATATATATACTAATGTATATACATATATATTGATGCATATTTATACTTTACACATGTATACATATATATATATGGTCAAGTGTCCGAATGGTTAGGCTCAATGACTAAAACACGTAGAAATGTGTTGGCTCTTTATTGTAGCACAGAATATGATATGTGACAGGTTCCAACTTACGTGGACGTACACGGAGAGGTCACATGGCTGTATCTTCTCGTCAACCTGGTGCGTGTGCGTGAAAGATGCTGCTTCACCCTGTCGACGCGCTGTGGAGCTCCAAACGCTCCATGCCACAAGGCATTTAGCTGCCTGCTACAGACTTATGCTTTGCAGAGCTGTAAAAATGAGCAGCGGCAGAAACTTTGCACAGAAGAGGGGGGGGGGGTTACGAGTGGATCACACTCCTAAGAAATATGTATATACAACAACCATTATTTACATGAAATATTTCAGAACGAGGGGAAAAATATGCACCTGATCGCTGCCAAATGACGGCAGGTGTGAAGAGAAAGTCTCTACCAGGATGGTAGGTTGGAATCCTTCTCACGAGTGATTACTCGGAGGGGTCAGACTCGCTACTCTGGAGTAGGTCTGTAACCTCTTGCTCATGTGTGGGGAAAGCTCGTCGTACGTTTTTATTCTCACACACAGAGAGATTGCCCTCGAGTTTGATCCGGTCCGTGTGGACACAGAACTCACGTCCCGACTTGATATGCTTGATGGCATAAATGACATCGCTCACCCTTCTGATTACTCTATAGGGGCCTTGGTATAATGGCTGCAGTTTCTTTGACACCCCCTGTCTGGGTTTTGCGGTTACGTACACTCTATCACCAAGGGCGAGCTGCTTTACTCTAGCCCTGGGCCGTTTCGTGTGCCTGTCAATAGTGGCAGCCTCTATGAACTTTTGGCACCTATCAAAACATGCATTTGCTAACGCCATTGTTTCGGCTGCAAGGTTTTCGGCGTTGTACCAAGGGGCACTTGGCCTGGTAAACTCAGTTATAGGTAGGACGGGGTCTCTGTGAAAAAGGAGGAAATGAGGGGAATCTCTGAGGACTCTATGGTACGCGGAATTGTACGCCAACACCGCCAGAGGAAGCATCTGGTCCCAGCCGGTTTGATTATCCTGTACTAGGGACCGTAATATCTTGATGATAGTACCATTTACCCTTTCCACTATACCATTACTCGAGGGATGCATAGGGGTGATTTTGTGGTGGCTGATGTTTGCCATCGCCATCACCTCTTTGAACGTCTCGTTCATGAATTCACCACCGCCATCTGAGATTACCTGCCTTGGAGCGCCATGTATGGCCAGGACGTTTTGTAGAAAGGCACGGGCTACTGTCCTCGCTTCCTTTGAATTAATAGGTACAGCGACCAGGAAGCGGGTTAGTACATCGACTACGGTCAGGATGTACTTCGCACCAGTTAGCGTGGTGGTTAGTGGACCAATGAGGTCAACGTGCACTCTCTCAAATGGAGCTTTCACGTCAGGAAACTGTCTAAGTGGAGCTGGGAGGTCATAGGAAGGTTTGCAAGTAATGCAGATTTTGCATTTTTTGATAAAATCCTTCACATCCTCCGACATCTTAGGCCAGAATGCAAACTTCTGTAGGCGTTCCAGAGTAACTTGGATTCCGCCATGGCCGGCCATCGGAAGGGAGTGGGCGATGCGTAACGCTGCCGCCTTTGCTCCATCAGGGCATACCAGGCGAAGCTCTTCCAACTGGTATGCATTCCTACGCGCATGATATAGGAGTCCGTCGGGGAGGAGTCGGAACTCCCCGATTGGCACTCTTAGGCGCGGGATCTTTGGCACTTCTGACGTCACTCCTTTGAGGTATTGTTTTACACGACCCCAATCAGGGTGTGTATCCTGATCCTTTCGGATCTCAACCTGGTTCCAGGTGATGGTATCCTCCTCAGTAGTTGTGCATGAGTTCCCTCGGCCATCCGTGGTTACGGCCGAAACTATGAAGTCATCTATAGGGTGGTCAGCCCCCCGTATCCGAGAGAGTGCGTCCCCAACAATGTTGAGTCTCCCAGGTATGTACTCGACCTGGATGTCAAAGTCGGCGATGGCCATCTGCCACCGGAGGATCCGAGTGTTTGTGCCCTTAACAGTGAAGAGCCAGACCAATGGCCTGTGATCACTCATCAACCGAACAGGATAGCCCATGATTAGGGGGCGGTTAACCGTGAGACCGTACACTGCCGCTAACGCTTCTCTCTCCACGGTGCTGTACCGTTTCTCATGCGTGTTCAGCGTGCGACTGAAGTACGAGAGTGGACGTCTCGCACCTCCTTCGCCCTCCTGCTGAAGCACGCCCCCGATAGCCGAGGCACTAGCATCGGTGGTGAGTAAGAACGGTTTGGAAAAGTTGGGGTATGGAAGGACCACCGTTGACGACAAATGATGCTTGAGGGACTCAAACGCATGCAACTGAGGAGGTGTCCATGCACCAAGGGGAGGGATGTGGTATGAGTAGAACGCATGACTATTTCTATGGTAAGCGTCTCGCGTTGGGTCACGTGTTCCCGCGTAAAGCTGGCGGAGCGACGCGCTTCCTGCAACCTCCTAAGGACATCCTCAAGATTCTTGAGGTGGTCGACCCAGGACGTACCCAGAACAATTATATCGTTAGTACCTGGTTCATCACCCTTTGAAAACAGGATGGAGCGTCCTTTAACCCGAAGGGCAGAGACGTGAACTCGTAATGCCCTTCGGGAGTCGAGAATGCCGTTTTCTCGCAGCTGCTCTCCATCAATGGGATCTGGAGATAACCCTGCTTTAAGTCAAGCAGAGAGAAAATGACGCTGGAGCCGAGACTGCGCAGCATCGAATCGATGTGAGGGAGAGGGAACCTATCATCAACCACGTGTCTATTTAGAGCACGAAAATCAAGACAAAGACGAAGGGTTTTATCCTTCTTCACAACCGGAACAATAGGAGCATTGTAAGGAGAACGAGATGGGCGAATGATCCCCTTACTGAGCATATCCCCAATGAGGTCTCTAATCTCACCTCTATACTTCTCAGGGAAGGGATAAGATTTGCGGTAGACTGGCGGTCCAAATGTCCGAATCTCGTGCAGGAAGTGAGGCGTCACGGTAAGTGGATCCCCCGGTAAGGCAAAAACATCGGCATATTTGACCACTAAAGAGGTCAGAGCCATACTTTCCCTGCCATGTCTATTAGGGAAAATTTTTCCTACTTCCACACGTAACTTGTGTACGCGAGAGCCATCCACTACGTTAGACGCCTGGACCATTCCCACCGAGACGTTAGTTCCACCGTCTATTAGCGCAATCTCCCCTAAGAGAGAAATGTCTCCGACCACCTGGTCCTTACGAACCTCATGGGTGTCCGGGCCCAAATTCAGGAATGGAACTTTACACCATGCCTTGCCATCTTCCATCCTGATCAGCTCTACTACTCCCCCTGACCTGCGGGAGCGAGCTCGTTTGCCCTCTCGAGCATCAATCCTACGGTTCCCCCTGAGAACCCAGGCACCCACTGATGTTCAATTGACTTAACCGGGAAAGTGGGAGTTTCACTTTCCCGCTGGAAACTATGACGCTCCTCGCACACGGCGATGAATGGCGGTGAGTGCTGAGCCGTCCCCGCAAGGATTACGGGAATATCCTTGCCCTTAACTTGGAATGTTAAAGGACTGAACGTCAATGTCACTTTGTGCGCCGCGAGGAAATCAAACCCTAAGATAATTTTGGCCGGCAAACCGTCAGCAGGGATGATAAAGAAAGGATGGAGGAACGAAAAACCAGCTAGATCAAAAGGAACATCTACCTTGCCAAGATTTGGCATCTCCGAACCGTCGGCCACTATGATTCTAGTGGTACCGACCTGGGAGCCTTCCATGGCGGTAGGCAAAATGCTCTTATGGATAAGAGACACCGCCGCTCCCGTGTCCAAGAGGGCACAAATAGACTTACGCGCGAGTGGCTCTAACAAGGTAACCGCGACCATGGCTAAGCGTCCACTTGGCGTACGGGAGCTAGCTAAATCGACGTGAACAATTGTCACTGCCGACTGCTGTTCAACCGTCACCTTGGATTGTGGACACTCCTGCGCTGGCCGTTTTTTGACGAGCCACTTGCTGCACGACCCCTCTGAGCCTCATGACCGACACTAAACTCAGTCT
>NC_134778.1:25049760-25059760 GCF_046742065.1 Oratosquilla oratoria | reverse complement strand
TTAAGGTCGACGCAGATGAGCCATTGGTGCTGCTCATATTGGATTTTGTCGAGCACGTACTTGACTGCTTCATATTTCTCTTTGAGAGTTGTGGAGTGCGCAAGAGGAATTGAGGCGAACTCGTTCCCGTTGTGGATGAGCACACTCTTCAAAGAGCGCTTGCTACTGTCTATGAAGAGTCGCCAATCTCTCGGATCATATTGAGGAGCGCCGAGTTTAACGAGAAGACCGGCGACATCTCGGCAGTACACGAGGTCTTCCTCCTGGCAGAAGTAGCCCATGTAGTCCTGATGCCTTCTACGAAAGAACGTGATACGCGCGTCCTCGCCGAGTAGATTTTTCTCTTTGAGTCTGGAGGCCAACAGCTCGGCGGAAGTCTTCGACAAGCTGAGATCCCGAACCAGATCATTAAGCTCACATTGTGAAAAGGGCTGCGGACCATCTTGTGTTTCATACTCTTCTTCTGTATCTCCTCCCTCATATGCAGTGGTGGCCTCGTCGTCGCTGTCAGGAAGCTCTCTGCACGCTGGTACAGGAAGTTCTTCGCAGTGAGCAACTGGACGGCGGGCAGATGGAAGGTCGGGGTACTGGAGGCTGCTCCGATTCTTCCGGTTGATGCCAGTAGTATTGATGGCGCAGAAGTAACAATCCGATTCATGGTCAGACGGCTCCCTCCAAACCATCGGAATCCCAAACTTCAGTGAAGTTTTCGTGCCCTTCGTCCACCGCCGGAGGTATTCCACGCACGTCATGCACACCGTGTGCGGTGCCCAGGACTTATCTTGGTCACCCAGCTTGACTTGAAAGTAAGCCTGGTATGCGCGCTTCACAAAGCTTGTGATGCTCTTCCTGTGCATTGACAGCGTGTATTCTCCGCAAATGTAGCAGAAAATATCAGGATTATTCATGCATGACCGTCGCGTCGAAGCCATATCAATACCCTGAAAAGAAAGAAATAAGTCAATTAGTCAATTTCAAACAGAAACACACCAGAAGCAACCATTTATATATGAATAATTCGCTATATTCTTCAAGAAAAATAGGATTGAACTCAAAACCCTTCAAATTATCATATGTATAGCTCGTCAGGTAGGCCTATGGCTGTATCTCAAAAAGTTGACCTGATTGAGCAAAACCAATGTGATATTCGGACTCAGAACACCAAAATTAGTCTAAATCAGCTGAGAAACCCCTAACGATTTTTTGGCTGTTACCCAGTGTAATCATTCAGTTGATTGGGGTAATGCCCAGGCAATCTATTATACCAACAACATAATAGCAAGACATTTAATAGAGTGCAGTTTGATTCATACCACCAGTAATCAAAATACCAACCTACATAAAGGCTTGTACAAACTTGATAATTTCATTTGTCAAGAAATTTCTTTTGTAGTTGGTTTTGTGTTTCCTTCGATATTTTTGGTATCAGCAATATATGGTCTGAGTCACAATCAGCCCTTCTGAAGCTCCGCACAACTTGCGATGACCTTCTGTGCTTTTTGTTAATTAACACATGATCCATTTGAATTCTTATTCGCCCATCTTGGGAATCCATGTGTATTTGATGTACTCCCTATCATCATATTATTGGCCTCAGTAAAGGAAGCTGGTCTCAAGCCGTTCTCATTGGATGTGAGATGTAGAATTTCTTTCCCGACCTGCGCATTCATATCTCCAAATATCTGTGTGTGTGTGTGTGTGTGTGTGTGTGTGTGTGTGTGTGTGTGTGTGTGCGTGCGTGCGTGCGTGCGTGCGTGCGTGTGTGTGTGCGTGTGTGCGTGTGTGTGTGTGTGTGTGTGTGTGTGTGTGTGTGTGTGTGTGTGTGTGTGTGTGTGTGTGTGTGTTCGTAATGAGCTGGAGTCCAGGAGTCATATTGTCGGAAAATTTTCAAACACTGGACCTCAGAGTAGAATTTACTACCGACTTTTCAAGCCCTGTCCGGGGTTCGTCTTCAGGGTTATACAATGTCAGCTAAAGGAACCAATTAAATATTGAACCGGTGTTCCCTAGGACAGGTCCCAACAGATTGAACAGAGGTGAAGGTTAACAGAATTTACACTAGTAAAACTCCTTGTTCTCTGTACAAGTCTGTTAACTTGTGAATGACATGCTGTGTCATATATCCTGTTGATGTAGTACAGTTTGGCTATGCTTTAGAGGACTTCATTTCGAAATTATATTTCATTGTCAGAGTATACCAATTATATGATGCCTGCAGAATATTTTGTCTACTAAGGCTTGGGCCACTGTTTCTGCTGATTTATCTGGTAGGAGTACCAGTACTGTATACCTTGAAAAGTAATCTACCGCGGCCAAGATGTAATGGGAACCTTGATGGCTTGGAGGTATTTTCAACAGATCGATACCCATAGTATTCCACGGTTCAGAGGAGATGGGTATCTCACCAATCATGGTCTAGAGTCAGCTCCACAAAGCTGGTTACAGGTAGTGTAATGTTCTATGTGACGGTTGACGTCGGTGCGCATCTTAGTCCAGAAATACACACGTTTAATGTTCCATTGTCAGAGTATACCAATTATATGATGCCTACAGAATATATTTTCTACAAAGGCTTGAGCCACTGTTTCTGTTGATTTATCTGGTAGGAGAACCAGTATTGTATACTTTGAAACGTAATCTACAGCGGCCAAGATGTAATGGGAACCTTGACGGCTTGGAGGTAGTTTCAACAGATCGATACCCATAGTATCCCACGGTTCAGAGGAGATGGGTATCTCACCAATTATGGTCTAGAGTCAGCCCCACAAAGTTGGTTGCAGGTAGTGTAATGTTCTATGTTACAGTTGATGTCGGTCCGCATCTTAGGCCAGAAATATACACGTCTAATATTTGCCAAATATTTGTCCCCATCGGGACGTCCTGCAATGGGGCTATCATGGACGACTGAAAGGACCCTGTCGCAATCAGAGGGTTTCTGCTAAGTGAGTCTGCGAAAACATTGGTTTTAACTTATATGTACGCAATCTCTGGGTTGAACTCTAAGATGGTTGTGTGCCACCTTGCTATCTTAGCATGTAAATGTTTCCTTTTGAAAAAATCTGTTAACGGTTGATGATCTGCCATGACAGCTAGAGCTTCCAAGTGGGCGGTGGAGTAATTGTACTCTGCAGGGTTCAGTACGTGGCTTGCTTCTATCCCAAGGGAGGATACGTCCGTGAACAGGAAGAATTCCTTTGTGAAATCGGGAAACACGAGTACGGGTGCCTTGCACAGTGCTGTTTTTATTCTCTTAAAGCACTCTTCTTCTTCTGAATCTCATTAGAGGGGTACGTTCTTAAGTGTGAATTTGGTATGTGGGGAAGCTTTTTTTTTTTTAACGAAATGTTTGTAATATGCTGCCGTGCCAACAAGAGAGCGGAGTTGGTCCTAGTTCTTTGGGGTGGGGAATTCGGCAATAATTTTGATTTCATCTGAGTTTGTGTGGATTCCCATCTTGTCCACTGTGTGGCCGAAGAATGTGACTTTCCTTATAAGGAATTTAATTTTTTATTGTTGAACCTTGAAGCCAGCTGATGGTTTGTAAGACGTACCGAAGGGTACTAAGGTGGTCTTCCATAGTATGGTAAAATATTATTAGGTCGTCTAGGTAGACGAAAAGGGATTTGCCTATTCATTTGGCTATTCATTAGTCATTATAGTGTACTAGGGGGGCATTTTAGCCCGAAGTGTATACGACTTTATCAGTGTTAAAGGCTGTTACCTCTTTAGATTCTTCCTTGAGCTCTATCTGCCAAAAGGCAGATTTGAGAACTAAGGTTGAGAATACTTTGGTCTCTTTTCCCAGGGACTGGAGTGCATCTCTTATGACGGGCATTGGCATGCGATCGGATGTGGTCTATGTGTTGACCTTACGGAAATCGATTATGGGTCTTAAATACCCGTCCCGTTTGGGAACTAGTAAAATTAGGGAGTTCCAAGGGGTGTGGGAGTGCCGGATGACACCCTATTTTAGCATTTCAACTATGTGATCTGAGATGAGAAGCTTTCTGCATTGGGGACATCTATAGGCTGGGGTGTAGGCGAGGGTAGTGGCATGTATATATGGTATTAACTAGGGATGTCTTTCCCAAGGGCTCACCGTCTAAGGCAATTACCACACGATGAGACTGTAGAAGATTCCTAAGTCTTTTTTGGGCTTCTTGGAAGTTTATAACCGGGATATCTTCAAGATGGATTGGGAGGGTTTTTTACCATGGTGATGATGGCATTAGTACTTGTGGTGTGTGCTTCCTTAATGGATTTTATGTATAGTTTAGCCATTACTATCTGTGTGTGTTTTTTCAGTTTGATTGGCGTATGTGAGACGTTCTCTAGTAAAACGAGTGCTACATTAATTTCTTAACTCTATCCCATACAACAGGCATATGCTGATTCTTTCTCCTACATGTGTCTGGTAAACCTATTTTGTGTTGGTCTGGAAGTGCACCAGGTATGGTTGTGGTTATAAATCTGTTTTCGCCAGGTAAGATTGTCACTTTGGTGGTAGTGAGAATCCACGTGTTGAAGTGGCGTCCATGCGTGGTTGGGGAAAGGTGTCGTAATGTAGGAGGTATTGCCTGATATTGACTCATGGGTTTGCAACAACATCATGTGCGGTTTGATGTCAGCAGATGCTGAGTTGGGCAAACTTGGTTACAAGCGAGATATTGTGAAACTCCGGTAAGGTGAAGTCCGGGGTGGGGGTGGGTACTAATTGTACTAACCAAGGCGCCTAAAAGCGTCGGGATAGGTGATGGAGGAATCTCAATATTACCTAACTTGAGCCTAGAATGGTTTGTATCTATAGTAATATTATAGTCTTAAAATGCCATCACATTCGAGGGTCCAGTCTTCGACTACATAGAAAGTAGTGGGCGGGAATAAATTATTTACGATGGTTAAGGGAAGTTTTATAGTTGAAGTAAAATCTAGGTGAATAACACCTAGTATGGTCAGGTGTGATATGTCGGTAGGGTAGGTGTCACATAATTGTGCACATATCGTCTGTGAAAGTATATTTATCTTTGTTTCTGTGTCTATTAGGAATGTGCATAAGATGTTCATTACTGTACCCATGAATTATAGGGATTCTGGTTCACCTATGAGTGACGTTATGTGTTCCTGCCGCTGGAGAACGGCATGTATTCCCCCGACTGTCTGTTTTATGTGTGTGAGTTGTGTGTGTGTGTGTGTAGGGGGTTTATTTAGTTGTTGATTTCTGTTGTAAATTGAGGGGCGTTTATGTTCTTGGTTGAGGGGTTGTAGTCGTGGTGTGGGAGATGGTAATTATTTTCTTGATGTGGGTGTTATTTGATGGGGGTTTTGAACACGGCACTCGCTGTCCGAGTGGGAGAATGTATTATGGACTGAACATTGTCTAATGTGGAGGTTGGGTCTGGAAATGGGTTGGTAGTTTTGTTGGTTGTAGTTTCTATCTGAATGGTTATAGGAGTTGTGTAAGGAGCGTTATATATGAGTTTGGTTACCCATTGGCCTGTGGGATCTTGCCTAGTTGCTATCCACGTTAACTGAGTGGTTGTAGGAGTTGTTGTTTGTATTGTATGTTGTATGTAGGCGGTCCTGATTGATTGTTGGTCTCTGTAATCTGCATCTGAGTGTGAAAATGTACTGTAAATGGAACACATTGTATTTTTCGTTGGGGGTTGTTTGCAGTCCTGAGTATTGTGGTAATTAGATTTGTGAACATCACACAAGGTAGTACGAAGATGGTTTTTAAATGGTGCTTTTCTGTTATGGGGGTTAAGGTGAGTCCGAGTGTTGTTTATGGAAGATATTGTAATAATCCTGGCTGGTTGGGCTTTATTAAATCTATCTATCCCGCCCTTATCTGTTATGTCAAGGATGTATTTAGATGGGGAAGTGTTATTCAAAGAGATTTGCTACTTCTCCCTTGACATCGTTTACACTGTGGTTGTTAATTGAGACCCATTGGGATTGACCGTTGAGTGACGATTTTATTATTTTAGAAAACTCTGCTACTTGAGGAGGAGGGGTGTTACGCATTAACTCTAGGAATTCGAATAAGAAAAGAAAATTATTCTGTGGGCTATAGCTGAATAATTTCCTAAGATCTGAGTAATATCCCGGGTATAAGAGACCGTATTCCAACTTAGATTCCAAGAGGCGTGCGAGTTATTTAAATTTATTTTTAGGATCAAAGTGATGATTAAGGATGGTTATTGTGTTTGTCTCTGGGTTATGTTATTATTAGCAACTCTGCTACTTGAGGAGGAGGGGTGTTACGCATTAACTCTAGGAATTCGAATAAGAAAAGAAAATTATTCTGTGGGCTATAGCTGAATAATTTCCTAAGATCTGAGTAATATCCCGGGTATGAGAGACCGTATTCCAACTTAGATTCCAAGAGGCGTGCGAGTTATTTGAATTTATTTTTAGGATCAAAGTGATGATTAAGGATGGTTATTTTATTTGTCTCTGGGTTATGTTATTATTAGCAAAATGAACCTCGCATGCTACGATATAGTCCGTGATAGTTATGCCACTTGCTTTGGAAAAAAGTTGGCATGTCAGGGTTAATATCAGAGAGAGTAAAGTGATTATGGACTAGTGTAGGGGGTTTGGGGGTGGTGTGTTTGGTCTTGGAGGACGCATGGCTGTCTGCGAAGTGCCGGGTTGGCTAGTGATTTGTGATGTGGTTGTGTTAGTTTGATTTTGATTTTGAGCTTAAGTAGAGCTGATGGAGGTTTGGGTGTAGGGGGGCTGCTTATGTCCTGGTTATCGCTTGCGGTATGGGATGGGATGTCCTTCTGGCTGTTATTCTTGTTTATTAGTGCTGCTTCTATAGATGTAAGTAGACGACGAGCAGCCGACTGTGATCGGATACTGTGTGACATTGTACAGGTGAAATGTAATTTTCAAAAACAATAAGATATTTATAAAGTATGATTGTGTATAGATGATGATGTGATGCATAAGGGGGAGTGGGGTGGAGGATGGGAGTGAGGGAGTATGTATGAGAAATAAATTGATGCAGCATGAAGGGATTTTTTCCCGTCTTCTCCTTTTCTGCATGAGGGAACGGAGAGGGGGGAGTAGCCGATTTAATGAAGCGGCCTTACTGTGGATGTGCTGTCTTGCGACACTGCTTCTGATGCAGGGATGACCCGTCATTCAGGAGGTACCATAAGAGGGAGGGAAGAGGGTAGAAGGAAATGGAGTATGTAGGGGATGGAATGGGTGGGAGTGGTTTCTATGCCTTTGTTGTTGTTTTTTTGTTGTTGTTTTTTTTGGCTACCTTCCGTGTAAGGGGGAAAAAGCCTTTGGTGTATGTATGTATGCATGTATGTATGTATGTATGTATGTATGTATGTATGTATGTATGTATGTATGTATGTATGTATGTATGCATGCATGCATGTATGTATGTATGTATGTATGTATGTATGTATGTATGTATGTATGTATGTATGTATGTATGTATGTATGTATGTATGTATGTATGTATATATGTATGAAGTATAATGGCTATAATATAATAATGTGTTAGAACAAAAATCATAGTGGTGAAAAATATTTTCATTTATTTAGACATATAAGAGCAGAAATTGAAGGTTATAGTTACCTAATTGTCATCTTTCCAGGTGTATAATTCCCTTGGGTAGTTGTCTCAATTGGTTTGTTTCTAGAAATTGAATATTTATATTAAATATTGTTTCTAGAATTTAAGTATAGATATTGTTAGAATATGAGAGATATGATCTTGAGAAAAGTGGTTTGAGATAATAATAACATTTTATTGCAAAATGATTGAGGTCTGGATAAAGCGAATTTTGATAACATACGCCTATTTTATTTAATTTTCACAGTTGATGCCGAAGAGTATCTGAATAAAACTCGTCAGTGCTATTTCCTTAACTATATTTGGAACAGTACATGGCGTAGATCCTCCGGGATCTACTTTAACCTGTTAACTGCCTCTCCTGGGTCCGGTCTTGGATTATATACAGTCTAATCGCTGATGTCAGATGCCGGAGAGGGGAGTTAACAGTTACCTAATTTCAGTTCTTATGTTACAAGTGGAAAGTTTAAATATTTACTATTATATTATAACATAATTGGACATATTATGTGGTTATTTCTTAATTTGTGTTCAGGTTTACAGTATTTGTGGATAAGGTGTATATTGTGTTTGGAGATATGTTAATTGGCTACTAGATCTTATCATACCTTGATCATGTGATGGTTGCTTGCCTTAGGGCATGGATGGGTGTTCGTTCGTATGTGTGTGTATCGTAGTTTTTCATGGGTAATATTGTAATATGTTAGGTTATAAATAATGGTTACACACGCACACAAACACTCTCAGACACAGAACTACACACCAACACATGTGTAGCCAGGAAATATTGGCGTTGGTAACCTATCTAGATCCAGATACACCACAATTTTTTCCCTTTCAAATATCCCTCACCATCTATTCATCTCACTTCAGCATCCACCCACAAATGTACAGATTGTGTTTTCAAAGTAAATAGAATCGATTGCAGTCAGTCAAAATAAAGATTCTAGATATATACAATAGAAAATGTTTTGGATATTTATTTCCTAATCACAAAAATGAATAAATAAATGAATTAATAACTAACTAAATAAATAGATAAATAAATAAATAAATAAATAAATAAATAAATAAATAAATAAATAAATAAATAAATAAATAAATAAATAATAAATAAAATAAATTAATAAATAAATAAATGAATAAATGAATAAATAAATAAATAAATAAATAAATAAATAAATAAATAAATAAATAAATAAATAAATAAATAAATAAATAAATAAATAAATAAATAAATAAATAAACATATAGATTAATGCATTGATAAATGAATAAATGAATAAATAAACAAATAGTTATTTAAATAAATAAATGAATAAATAAATAAATAAATAAATAAATAAATGAATAAATAAATAAATAAACAAATAAACAAATAAATAGATAAAGAAATTAAATTATTTCATAAAGCTAATTTTTTTCTTCACATTTTTCCAATGGGGCTCTCCCACATTTTCTTTCTTATCTTTCGTTTTCCTTCTCATAGCCTTCTTTTTATCTTCTTCTCAGCCCTTTTCTGCTACATCTATCTTTCTTTTCTTCACCTTCTATTTTCAGCATTGTCTTCAGAGTCTTAAGGATAAAGAGAGAAAACGTGGTACCCGGAACTATAAGGGTTAATAAAAATAGGTTGGAGTCTAAAAAACAGTATGGATCAATATAATGACACTACTAAATCGTTACTCTCAGTTTCTTTGGCCTCTTGAGTAGTGGCGGGGTCTTCTTCAGCCAAATAGAGTATCTTGATTTTAACCTTGATAATGAGACGAAGCCACACCACCACTCTCACTTATGTCACCAACAATATTAATACAATTATTAGCACCTCTGCTCTCTCCACAAGCATTAGTATAGCCAGCACCACTATCCCATCGCCATCCTAGCCTCTACTTTCACCCCAACACATATTAGAACAGCAGCAGCAAAGAACAACAATACAGTGACAACAATATTAACAACATCAAGAACAACAATATCGAAATCAACATCAATAGCATTATAAAACATCAATAACAACATCAAAATTAAGTCTAACAACAACAAAACAACAACGGCAATAGAATTTCAAACACTACCAACAACAACACAACCACCACCACTGCCACGAACACAATCATTACCTTTATCATTGAGAATCAACACCGTGTGAGATCGAAACCTTTATTGGTACAGTAGGTTTCGATCTCACACGGTGTTGATTCTCACAGTCTTGTCGGCTTTTGCCTTTGTGTTTCACCTTTATCATTACCATTATATCAACCAGCACCACTATTACTGCAATGATGACTGCAACTATCATTATCAATACTACCACGACTATTTATGCCACTACCATTACCATAACCACTAACACTGCCACTAACATTATCATTTCTACTGCCACTACAAAATAAATTA
>NC_134778.1:25022260-25034760 GCF_046742065.1 Oratosquilla oratoria | reverse complement strand
TGGCTTAATTTTTAAACAACATTTTGAGCATCTGATATGTCAATTAATTTGTTTCTTAATATGATATCAAATAACATTTATTGTGTTGTTTTAATTATTAACCAATAAAGCATATATGTAAATTCATTTGAATTGAACAACCTATACTCCATATTATTCTTGAGTAGGTTATTAGATATGCATATGTAATGAACACGTTTACATATTTATTCAAATTTAATTAACCCGCACAGTGCCAGCGACGCATATATGCGTCGGCAAGTAGTGTATCCCGTAGTGCCAGCGACGCATATATGCGTCGGCAACTTCAAAAATTCATAACTCGAAAGGAATATCACACAATACAAAACTACTAGTGCACAAGATGACTAAATATGTAAATAGCAGTGTAAATATAGTGTACAGTGTATATAGATTAGTTTTCCCTTCCCTCGGCCAGAGAAAATGAATACGTAAAAAACAGTGTTTTGGCCGTGTGTACTGAAACTTGTTGAAATATATAATTATACTGAACGTACTCCATACTTGACACAAAACCACACAGAACTGAAGTGACACCCACACTGTGGTTTACAAAGACACACTTGCTACCGCACGCCATCCAGGAGCGACAAAACATCGCACCGCCTCAAATACAAGAGCCTCTATATCTCCACAACGGCTCATAGGTAAGCCTTAAAATTTTACAGGCATGTTTCTTAGACTAAAATGAAGTGATTTATGTAAAAAAAAAATCGAAAAATCGCTGGCACTGGGGTGTTATTTTGGGTAAAACCTTCTGGCACTATGCGGGTTAAGTATTAGATATTCATTTTCAACAAGGAATGAAATGTTTCACAATTCAACGCCTGGTGATAAGTAAACTGAGTTGTTCTCACTTTCGCACCTACCTCACCTCATTTCACATCGATATCGCTAGTCAACAGAGCAATGCCTAAGATTGAGCAGTTCATATTGTTACTGAATGAGCTACTCTGAGGAGTTCTTACCAGTAAATAAAAAGTAGTAATAATTTTCTAACACATTTTGTATTTGACTGACTGAAATTCCCTTGTTAACCACCTTTCTCTCTCTCTCTCTCTCTCTCTTAAAAAAAATCCCTACGTCAATAAAAACTCCCTTATAATGAATTAAAAAGATAAAGATTTTGCTACATTTGACCCTTTGAAATCAAAATATACCCCGACTTCAATAAAGGTTATGCATTCATGATAAAATATTTTGGTAGGATACTTTTAAAATTTTCTTGTGAAGTCACAATATCTTTGTCTCTATCAAGGCTATGAATTAAATAAAATTTAATTTGTAATACAAGAAAAAATCCCTTGTGAAGCCCCCCCCCAAAAAAAAGTTGTCTACACCAAGGGTATGAATTAGATAAAAACTTACTTATAATAAATTAAAGAAATAGATAGAAATCAATTACATATTACAATTGACTGAGTAAAGATGTTCTAACTAAATTTGATAAATAAGATAAAACAAGACATCACTTAAAAGCGGTAAATATGAATGGAGCTTATAAGTCCGGGGTCGACAATTTCACGAGACCGAAACGTCCAGGACCCAAAATGTCCGCAGCCGAAACGTCTGTACACGGACAAACTAATGTGTCATGAATAGAATAGATTGGTTGAAAGATAAAGGTCGCATAGAAAGATCTGATGTAATAGCTATTACTGAATCCTGAATCAATATTGTGGATAGACCTTTCCTTCCGGAACTTGAGATGGAGGAATAAAGACTACATCACATGGATAGAAAAGGTAGGAAGCGGAGTGGGGAAAGAAGCATTTTTCGTCAAAAATGCATCTAAACGAATTATCGGCTGAAGATGAGGTGGGCACATAATCAATTCTGGTGGAGATTATAGGAGGAGGAACTTGTTATCTGGATTCACTGTACACCTGAAAAGAAAAAAGGCATAAAAACCACTCCCACCCATTCCATTCCCTACATATTCCATTCCTCTCCACCCTCCTCCCTCTCTCTTATATTGGCACCTCCTGGATGACGGGTCATCCCTGCATCCTGTCCACTGCCCTGGGTCAGAGGCAGTGTCGCAAGACACAGCACATCCACAGCAAGGCTGCTTCATAAATTCGGCACCTCCCCCCCCTTTCCGTCCCCTCATGCAGAAAAGGAGATGACGGAGAGAAATCCCTTCGGGCTGCGTCAAATTTTCTCTCACACATACTTCCTTAACCACCCATCTCTCACCCACTCCCCCTCATGCATCACAGCATCATTCATGCACAACCCTTCTCCATTCACCCCTATCCTCTCTTTTGTAATGCCCCTTTCACCCCATCCATCCATCTCATTCTACAGTAGGATGCCCCCTCATATTCACTCCTTCCGTCTCTGCCTTCCACACCTCTTTTACTAATCTCTCTTCACTTATTCTTTCCATGTGTCAAACCACCCTAATACTCTTTCATCAACCCTATCTCCCAGCTCCCCCTCCACCCCTGTTCTCCTCCTCACCTCCTCATTTATCACTCTATCTAGCCTAGTAACCACTATCATACTTCTCATACACCTCATCTCAAGCACATTCAAAATCCTTCTCTCTTCCTCTCTTATGTTCCATATTTCTGCCCCGTACAGTGCTGTTGGCACAATCACTCCTTCATAAAACCTCCTCTTAGCATCCATTCCCAGATGTCTATTTCTCATTATACCTTTTAATCCATCAAGGCATTTACTCGATTCTCTCAATCTACATTCTACCTCCAACCCCACCCCCACCCCTCCCTTTCCTGCCACATTCGCTCTTTCCCCTTCTACATTTCATCACCTTACTTTTTTTGCCCACATTTATCTTCAGCTTCCTTCTTTCACACACCTTCTCAAACTCTGTCACTAACTTCCTCAATCCCTCCTCTGATCCTGCTACAATTGCAGTGTCGTCAGCAAACAACAACTGGTTTGTTTCCCACTTTTCTCCATTTTCTTTAACCATCTCCATCCCCTGACCCACTACCCTTGCATTCACTTCTCGCACCACCCCATCCATGTATAGATTGAGCAGCCAGGGCGACATAACACATCCCTGACGAAGTCCCACCTCTACCTCAAACCATTCACTCTCCTCATTTCTAATCCTAACACAAGCTCTACTACTCTCGTAAAAACTCTTGACTGCTCTTAACAGCTTTCCTCCTATCCAATATATCTGCAGTACCTCCCACAGTACCTTCCTGTCTACCCTGTCGTAATACTATTCCAGATCCATAAAAGCCCAAAAGACATCCTTACCTTTTTCTATAGCTTTCTCACATATCTGTCTTGCCACAAAAATCTGATCTACAAAACCCCTACTTGTCCTAAAACCACACTGTTTCTCACCAAATACTCCCTGTGTTCCTCTCCTAATCCTCTCAATCAAGACCCTCCCATAAACCTTCCTAATTACACTCAACAAGCTGATCACTCTGAAACTACAACACTCACACCTGTCCTCTTTTCCCTTGTAGAGCGGAACTATACAGGTACTCCTCCAGTCCTCCGGCACTCTACCCTCTCTTAACCCTGCTCAGGTAAAGCTTTTTTGGTGAAACACCTCAGGAAAGCGGGGTCTGACAGACCCCAAACACAAAAAATACAAAAAAAAAAAAAATAATAACAATAATAATAATAATAATAATAATAATAATATCACTGCATTTAGTGACATAGAAATCAAAACATATGTACTTCAACTTATCTTCTTACATTTCCATGCTTGAAAATGACTATAATAGTTAGAAATATTTTTTAATGAAAATTACGAAAAAAAAAGAAAAAAAAAAGAAAAAAAAAAGGTATTGCTGACTTTAGATGGTACTTGACTGAAAACAGGAAATGTGAAGCGGTTGGTCATAATCATTTTATAGAGACCAATGTCCCAACTATCTTTAAGGAAAAACAGAGCTAAAAGAAATGAATAATAAATGTGTTTCAAAAACATAAAATCTGAAAAAATCGGAGGTAATTTTTTTTTTACCCCAAACACAAAAATACAAAAAAATATTTCCACTTCATTTAGTGACATAGAAATAAAAAAATATGTACTTCAACTTATCTTCTTCCATTTACATGCTTGAAAGAGACTAAATTTGTTAGAAATATTTTTTTATGAAAATTACAAAAAAAAAATATATATATATGAAAAGTAAGGTATTGCTGACTTTAGAGGGTACTTGACTGAAAACAGGAAACGTGAAGCTGTTGGTCATCATAATTTTGTAGAGACTAATGTCCCAACTAACTTAGGAAAAGAAGAGCCATAACAAATGAATAATAAATGTGTTTCATAAACCATAAAATCTGAAAAAAAATTGGAGGTAATTATTTTGACTTTGTGATACTGAAGAATCTAATTGCAGTCATTGCAGATGGAGGTTGAATGTTCCTGATACACTTGTCTTTTGCAGTGTAGGCAATAGTTACCCAGAATAACGACAAACAGATTAAAAAAATATATAATGAACATAAAACTATGATTCCCTAGTCAACACAATTACGATTCATTCCAAATAATACCATCACCATCGGAAACAAACAAAATTCAATATATCAGTCATAAAAAGGACAAAAAAGAAGGAATTCTTATTTATCCATAGGTATAAATGATAAAACATTTATATGACATGAAAAAACTCAGGTAAAGTGGGGTCTAACAAACCCCACGCTACTCACACCTAAGGAAAAGTGGGGTCTGACGGGCCCAAAAGCTCTATAAAGCTTATATAGAGCAAGATTCAGGAATGACCCTATCACCCCCGTAAACTACTCCACTCGTCAAGAAGGTATAGGGGAGAACATATCTACTGTATATGCAATGTATTAGTATATTAAAAGTGAAAAACAAAAAAGCATGGGTCTGTCTGACCCCACTTTACCTAAGTCGGGTTAAACAAACATTAAATAACCTGACCAACCAGTCCACCATAACTGTACCTTCTTTCTTCAGATATTCTGTATAGTATCCATCCAACCCAGGTACCTTACCTGGTTTCATCATCTTAACAGCTGTTTTCACTTCCTCTTTCCCCATTTCTCCTCCATTTTCCTCACTCACCACTATCATTTTCTTAGCGCTTCCCACTGCAACTACCTTTCCTTCCCTATCCTCCTTCACATTTAGCAACTTCCTAAATTACTCTGCCCACCTTCCTCTCACCGCCTTCTCTTCCATTATCATCCCTCCATCTGCACCTTTTACCTTTTCTTCTCTACATGATTGGCCTCCTCTTCCTCGTTTAATTTCTTTCCAAAATATATTTTTATTATTTTCAAAAATTTCTGTGATACTCTTACCTATTTCACATCTGCTCTTCTCTTTGCTTCCTTTATCTTATGCTTAACAAAACTTCTCTTTACTTTGTACCTCTCATACGATTCCCTCGTCCAAATTTGTAGCCAATCTATGAATGCCTGCTTCTTCTCTTCTACACCCTTCTTTGCTTCCTCATCCCCCCACTCCCTACCCTTCCTTCTATTTCCGCCGGCCTTCCTTGTTCCACACACCATCTTTGCACACCTTATGACTCCTTCCTTGAACCATCCCCATTCCTCCTCCACTCCTAGTTCTACTCTATCCTTCACTCCTTCCCACTCCTCTATCAACTTCTTCTTATACTCATTCTCCTTTTCTTTGTCATTTAAGCGGTTCACTTTTAAGTACTTCCTTACCTTCTGCCCTTTTCCTCTTTTTCCACCTATTCTCCACTCTCAATTTACCTTCCACCAGAAAATGATCTGATATTCCCCCACTCTCTCCCTTTAAGACATGTACATCCTTAACTCTTCCTACCATAATCCTGGTCACCACTATATAGTCCATTAACGGTCTATCTGCCACCCTTCCATCCACCACCCTCTTCTAAACACTTTCTTACTAAACACTGTATTTACTATCATCAATTCTCAAGACACCTCTCCACCATCAATTCTCCACTACGATTTTTACCTGGAGCTCCATACTTCCCAATCACTCTGTCTATTTGTGCGTTTCCTACCCTATCATTAAGGTCTCCCAATACAACAACATTGACATTTCTCCCTAATCCCTCTATGCCCTCATTGATACCTACCCAAAAAGCCTCCCTTTCCTCTACACTCTTCTCGCTACCAGGCCCATACGCACTTACATAAACCCACATCTCCCTTTCAAGCTTCACCCCTATCCACATCAACCTTGATGAAACCTCCTTCCACTCCACTACACACTTCCTTATCTCTTCACTTACTAGTATAGCCACCCCTTCTCTCCCTCGTCCCTTGTTCACTCCTGAATACCTCCCAGCTACACTCCCAAACTCACACTCACCCTTCCCTTTCATTTTAGTTTCACTCAAAGCCAGCTGTAAGAGGCCGGTAGATAGAGGTAGATATTTAAGGTAGATCGGAGAAGATCGAGGGGTAGAAGGACTGGAAGGAAACTTTATAGTATTTTTATTAGGATGTTATGATACAACGGCCGACAGGCGACAAGGATAGCTGAGTCAGACTCGCGCCTTGTATATGTAAGATAATGTGGAGTGTCGCCTGGTGGTTGCGATATTGTTGTCTTTTGATTGTTAGCGGACAAGCCATTTTTGTTACGACATAATGCTTACGTGGTGATATCGTTTAGAAGTGTATGACAGCCTCTCTAATTGGAGAAAAGGTGGAGGAGGAGAAAAATCATTGGTGCAAAAAGGAAAAGTCACGCCCTTAAGGTGTGGCACTTGTTTGAGAAGTAAAAGACTATTGGATAAATGAAAGAGTGATGTCAGAACGAAGGTGGCTTGACGTAATGTAGAGTTCCGGGGGGGAATTCTCGAGGTGTACTGATTGAGACCAAGAAGCATCTGAAAAACTACACCTATTTTATTCACCCCTGAAGATACCAGGCAAGGGGCCTTAAAAACTAACTTCAAGAACAAAGAGAATAGAAACGCTCTGAGAGGAGACGACGGGGGTGACAGTAGTGGCAGCGGTGGGATGAACTTCCTCCGAAGAGAATGCAAGACTGGTGTGTGAAGTGGTGCAAGATAGATCTACGGGAGTACAGCAACCACAACCAAGCGTGTGTTGGTTTCAAGGGGCGACAAGACGAGGAACGAGGGGTCTACAACACTACGAGCAACTACAACTACGAGTGGAACAAAGCGATCTTCAAAGTGATCATCTACAAGACGATCTTCAAGGCAGTGAGTGACGAGGCTGATGAACGACAAAGCTGACGAACGACAAGGCTGACGAAGGACGTCAAGTGACGTCGAGGGACCGTAAGCAACACTACGTGGAGGCAGTCAAGCCAAAGCAAGGTATGACCACCAATTCAAACGTGTTGAGGCATGAGGTTCATACCTCAAATATAAGCATTCCAAAATTCACTGGGGAAGCAAATACCTATGGGGTCAACAAATACCTTAATTTGATAGACACTCTTATTGTGAGTAAAAACATTACTGATGAAAAAAGAAAAATAGAAATTTTAAAAGAGAATATAGACCCTGAGAATGGGAGGGCTAGGTTTATCATTAATTTCCAGCAAATGGAAGAGATCAACCAATATGAAGCTTATAAGAAAGCTTTTATCAAACATTTTATGTCCAAATGTGACCAGGATCCTATCAGGTCTTTGGTAAAAATGATTAAAGAAGTTAGAACAAGTGAAACAGACACAGAATACTTAGCTAGATTAGATAGATGGTCAAAAGACATGTTTTCTTTTCTCATAGTTGCAATTCCTATCAATAAATCTCCTGGAAAAACAGATTCTTCTACCACTATCACTGGAATGCACATATGTTCATTTGTATATAAGATAACTTCTAGTTCAACCTTACCTATTGTTTTTAACTGATTTCCAGTTACTCTTTGCAGTGAGTAACGGATTGGTTTCAACATTTTCACTCCTGGGGTCAACGGGTTCAAAACTTTACTGGTAATTACAATAACTACAGACCCTGTATCAATAAATATTTGAATAGGCCTATTGAACACTCTACCCGCAATGAGAGGTTCTACAGAAGTTCTTCCAATAGTAATTATCAGTTTGTCAGTTTCTTTCATCTCTCTTCTATTCCCATATTTAACACAATACCGTCTATCGGTATATATATGAGTTCTATGGCCTATCTTATTATGATAAATACAGAATGGTGGGTTCCTACATTGATACTCACTATGACCCTCGTATTTGTAATTTCTACAAATAATTCACAATAAGAATGTCTATCAAATTAAGGTATTTGTTGATCCCATAGGTATTTGCTTCCCCAGTGAATTTTGGAATGCTTATATTTGAAGTATGAACCTCATACCTCAACACGTTTGAATTGGTGGTCATACCTTGCTTTGGCTTGACTGCCTCCACGTAGTGTTGCTTACGTACGTCCCTCGACGTCACTTGACGTCCTTCGTCAGCCTTGTCGTTCGTCAGCTTTGTCGTTCATCAGCCTCGTCACTCACTGCCTTGAAGATCGTCTTGTAGATGATCACCTTGAAAATCGCTTTGTTCCACTCGTAGTAGTAGTTGCTCGTAGTGTTGTCAAGCACTAGGGCACATCAACCGAGTAGTAAAGGTCAGTGGACGAATAGTTGAAATAATCCATCTGGAAGCAGCGCGAGATAAGTGGTGTTTAACGTACAATGAACATTCACGATTTCCTGATGACACGTTCGCTCGCTACAACCTTCAGCCGACAGACCGCAATGACGATTTTAGCCACAGAGACTCTGGTCCAGCAGGTATTCAACAAGATGAACCTGATGTTAACAACGTTGCCAGAGTTCAAGCGTTTTGGAGTATTTTCCAATTGTACGGAAAACCTGGTTTGTCTGCCCACAGGTGTCGTTGCCCCTGATGATGTTAGGGATGAGCTACTTTCTGGTGAAGTGGAAGGTACTAGCTTAGTCACAAATTTCGTCAAATCATCCCTCCAAGACCATTCTGTTGACTTTTATGTTAGGGTTCCTCAGAATGAGACAAAAAATTTGGCAACAATGTACAAGGTAAAAAGCCCAGTCTAGAAAGAGAAGATGATCGAGTTAAAGGCAGAAAGACATATTTTCCAACGACTTCTGGTAATCTCAGGTGGGAGAGACTTTAACTTAAAAATATTCTCAAATACGAACTCTCTCCATTTCCACTTTCCCTTGCAAACACAAATCAACAGCTTCTGTCTGCCAAGAACAAAGCGGACATCCCAGACATCCTCATCGAGAAAACAACTGCAAAAATAGTGACAAATCTACCCAAAGAGTCAGTCTGTCACCTGCCTCCTGATAGATGCACCGGACCTCATTCAAGGCATTGGTAAGTCTGAAAAAGCCAGTAAATTTGGATATCTTGCAGACGTCATCTCGGACATTGTGAAAGGAAAGTTTGGAAAGGGTCTTGTTTGACAGATATCTAGAGACATTCATCAAGGATGGGACACGTTCTGATCGGGCTGGATTGATGAGACCAATCAGAAGGGTGCTAGATTCAAGATATGTCAAGTTACTGTAGACATGAAAACAGTTTATCGCACATCCCAAGAACAAAGCAGAGCTAGCTTCATTTCTGAGTAAAGAACTTATGACGAGTGCCAAAGACCTATTAGAAGGCCATAAACTGATAATCGCAGGTGGATTCGACGATGCAGATCAGGATTGGTCGTCATGCCGAAGTGATATCTCACAACTGAAATCTAGTCTCGAGGAGGCAGATACTTGGCTCATATTACATGCGAGGGGGGCCAAGGAAGCTGGCTACAGCCAATGTCGTGACACAGATGTCCTTGTTCTTGCTCTGGATCATCGTAAACTCCTACCATTTGGAATATGGATGAGTTTTGGAACTCCAGAGAAGCCAAAGTACATACCTGCTCATGCAATTAACTGCCCATATTTGGTTTTGGACAATGTTGTTGCATACCATGCGGTAACAGACTGTAACACAAGAGGTTAGTTTTTCGGGAAAGGTAAGCGAAGTACTTGGAAAGTCTATGTAAAAGATATTTGGCACACCTTATTGGCACACCTTGGAGAATCCCCTGGATTGTCGGAAGAAGCTAGGGTGTCTGCAGAACAGTTTGTTTGTGGTATTTATGGATATAGGAGCTACAGTTTACCTTCGCTTTTATCCATGCCGACCATCTCACCAATTTCGCGCGACGTCTATTTCTCAATCTGTCTGTCTACCTATGTCTGTCTGGATATATGTCTATATGGTTATTTGTTTCTCTCTCTTTATGGCTGTATATCTATGTAATTGTTTCTGTCTATCTTTCTACCCTTCTCTCTGATTATCTGTTCGTCTACCTCTCTAAATAGGTATCTATGTGTTTATTTATATGTTTATCTGTTTACATGGTTATCCATCTGTCTATGTATCTACCTTTCTATCCATACGTCTATCTATCTGTCTGTCAGCCTATCTGTTACCTGTCTCAGTGCACCTATCTGTCTACCTCACTATTTGCTTATTTGTGTATTCGTCTCATTGTCCACAGTCTGTCTACATGCCTACCTGTTCCAACCTCAATATGTCTCCATATCTATCTGTCTAAATATCTGTTTCGTGTTTCCATCTACAGTATCTCTTATACTCGTGTAATGAAACCTACCTCAACTTAATAGATAAAGGGAAAAATAAAGGGAAGACGAGACAATGATTGCCTCCATAACTCTTTTTCAAATAGATGTATGACCAACAATTCCTGTGTCATTAAAGATACTTAGTAATTTTGTTATGTTTCACTATCTTGGAAAAATGATTAAGGATGTCTTCATGCTTTAAGTTATTAGGACATATTAAATGTTTTCTGCTTAACATTAACTATATCAACAAAACACATGACAGATAAAGAAGTATAATTGAACAACTAAGAGATTTCATATATATATATATATATATATATATATACATATATATATATATATATATATATATATATATATATATATATATATATATATATATATATATATATATAGGGAAATATCAGTAACACTTGAGTTCCTTTTTGGTTCTAACCTGTCTTACAATTATGCAATACCGTATACAGTATACTCCCAAGGTAATTGGAAGAGGACTAGGTACTGGGTACGTCTTTATACAACGAATGTGAAAAAGGCAAGGAAGTGAGGGTAGGAGAGAGAACGGACGAACACGGGACACTAGCTTGCCCAAGCTCGACACAGTTACCAATTAACGTTTATTTGATGAAATATACATTAACTTTATTATACAATTTACCATGGTAACATTGATAGAAAATTAGTGTGAATACAAAAGAGAAAATTAACCTAAAGTAACCAAGAAGAAATAGAACATATAATTTAATCCAATAGCCTATAGGCGCATGTACAGATGCACATATAAAACTGTCCAGGTTTAGGGAAGACCTACCCCCCCCCCCACGGTATGGGGGTAGGGGGGGAAATAGCTGTAGAGGTATATCACGGGCACGCGAGAGTCTGTCACTGTCTATCTCTCGGACTATCTGTCTGTTTGGCTCTGTCTATCTGTCTATTTATATGTCTGTGTATCTGTTTTTCTGTTTGTCTGCTAATCTGTCGATCTTTCTCTCTTTCTCTTTCTCTGTGTGAAACTGTGTTTGTGTGCGCGCTCATATGTGTGTTGTGTACATGTTTGTGTGTATGAGTGTGGTTGTCTGTCTGTTTGCCTATCTGTCTACCTCCATATCTCTCTCTCTCTCTCTCTCTCTCTCTCTCTCTCTCTCTCTATCTATCTATCTATCTATCTATCTATCTATCTATCTATCTATGGTGCAGAAGTCCGCAGGGAAGGTCATGCTGTCGGTATTTTGGAAATGTCGTAGAATCTTCCTCACAGACTACCTTGCAAAATGTTCAGACCATCACTAGCGCATACTATTGCACACTTCTGAACAATTTGCATGATGCTCTGAAGAAGAAACGCCACGGTATGCTCACCAAAGGAGTCCGTCTCCTTGCCGACAATGCACCCGCTCACTCATCTCAAACTCTGCGCTTGTGAAAGTAAGGCGATGTGGCTATGAAATCTTGCTAAGTCTCTCAATCAAGTCTGTAGAATTCCGGAGATGTGTCTCACTGGTGCTCCCAAGGGCTGACGATAGGGACTTTGCTAGGAAGCGCCCCAGACAGACTAACAAAAGTCCTAGCGAAACCCCTATCGTCAGCCCTTGTGAGTATCAGTGAGACACATCTCCGGAGTTCTACAGACTTGATTGGGAGACTTAGCAACATGGACTTGTCAGGTAAGAAATTGGTAAATTACGACATTACCTACCTGTTTACAAATGTTTCCACAGATGGTGCCGTCAATGCAATCAAGGAGGTGGTACACAGAATCAGGAAAACCTTTCGGTGTGTAAACGGGACTACGTGGCGCTAACAGAAAGATGAATAAGATTCGGGTCATTCATATTTGGCAGCCAGGAATACCACCAACTGGAAGGCCTCCCCATGGGTTCACCACTTAGTGCAGTAGCAGCTTCCCTCTACCTTGAAGTTATGGAGAATAATCATTA
>NC_134778.1:24999760-25004760 GCF_046742065.1 Oratosquilla oratoria | reverse complement strand
CCACCTCATCTTCCTTTCACTTTTCCTTTTCCTCCTCCTCTTCATCTTTATTCTCCCCCTCCTCTTTCTCCTTTTCCTCTTCATCCACCATCTCCTCCTTGTGCTTCTCCTTTTCATTCCCCCTTCCCCCTCTCCTATCACCTCCTACTTCTTTCCTCCTACTCCTCCGTCTTTTCTTTCTCCTCTTCCGCCACTTCATTGTTCTTTTTCTCCACCTACTACTCTGTCATGGCCTCCTTCTCATCCCCCCCTCCTCATCCTCCTCTTCATCCTCTTCCTTCTCCTCCAACTCTTCCTCTTCCTCCTCTCAAAGCCGACCCTGGTGCCCCAGTCCCATGTCGCTGCATTGTTAGTGCTGATGACAACAAAGAGCTTAGAGAAGAGATGCCGGTCGACAAAGCACCTGCCTTCCTAGCCAAACAGTTTTGGCTCTCTCTGCTCTTTTCCTTGAGGCCCCTCTATGCATACTTGAGCATCCTTGTCCTTTATCTCGTTCTCCCGCCTTAACCCTTCACTTAACCTTTTGATTTACTTATTTACCATGTCGTCTCTCGTTGAAGTATTCATGGGAGGTGGAGCTTGTTCTTCGATTAAGCTCCTGGGACCTAGGAGGTGCAGACAGTAGAGTGACTCAAAAGTAGACTACTTTGGTAAGAAACTATTTTGGTAGTAGAGTACTTCCAAAGTACAATTTTTAAAATTATACTACTGTCGGCAATAAAAGTGCATGGCACTAGGAGGAGGCTGGGAGTAGAAAGCCGCAGAAGAGGTGGGCTATTTGGTAATAGACTTTAACGGAACAAGGCGTATAGTAGAGCGTATCATTGTGAGTGGAGTACTTCCGCAGTAGACTACTTCTGGTTCAATGAGGTCATCACATGAAAGGTAAACTGCTTCGGAAACAGTAAAACAATTTAAACATTGAAGGTCCTGAGACTTGGAGGAGTCAATGAGTAGAACGCTTCTTGAGTAACGCTTCTCTGAGTAACACATGAATATTATATTCATCTTCATAGCACTTCCTCTTTTGCCAAAAGGAGCCAATCTTGACTAACCTAGTTCATACTAGATAACAATTTTGTTTTTGGTTGCCGCCTGTATATGTGAATCATCTTTGCAGCCCTCACAGTAATAAGCTAATCAGAGAGGTGGAACCAATATGTATATCATAAAAAGTAAGATTTGAGACACTAATCTCGCACACATCGGACTAAACAGATGAATGTATAAAGAAAAATAATCTCTTTTAGTGGTGATAGCGTGCAGGGCTCTGATCTCGTCTCACAACCACTAAGGCCCGTGTCCAAGCTCCAGCATTTTTTTTTAAATAACCCTCCTTATACGAGCACCCGTGTTAAAGATGTCCTCGTGGTGTTCCCAGAATTTTATTTCATGTAGATCTCTTTTGCATCTAATGCGATTACTCTCTTATAAACAATCGCCTGATGACATTTGGAAGAAATGCATGCACATATAAAGATTAACTAGAGGCTTCCTTTGATTGAATAAAATTTTAGACGACAATCAATAAAAATATCTAAGTCGTGAAGAGAAGTGACAGAACAAGAGAGGAGAGTACAGATAAAGAGAAACAAGATTCCAGGGGTAGTGAAATTAGTGGTAGAACCACATCGCTTTTCTTAGTTCCTTTGCTTCATAAAATATCTGTATATACTATTCTCAGTACAAAGGTTCCTGGCTACCAATGACTACCATTCGCCCAGGTTTTCCAAGCATTTACAGTAACGTTCACCGTTTCGGTTGTAAGTAAGCTTATTCCATCGGAAACTTTTTTTTTTTTTTTTTTTTTTATTTTTTACTGATTACGAAGTCTCCCGCCTGCCTGTTACTGCAACTTGCCAAAGCCAAAGCTAATTGCATCTGGACGTAAGCTCCCCACTCCATCTTCCATGTTGGCCAGATTCATTTAGATACCTTGATTACTCCTGTGTCATTACGACGGTAATATGAGAACTCTTGTTTCTGTTGTATGATGGAGGACCATTTTTCAAACAAGATTTGTCCATGTATTTGTATGAGTCTTTCGGTCGACAGAACAAAGGGTTTGGGGGCAAAATGGACGATATTGGTAGTTTGTGAAAATAAGATGAATGTGTAAGCGTTAGGTGAAGTTGAGTTGAAAGGGAGGGGTAATTTTGAGTTAATGAATGTGCTTGGGAATGTGTCGTGAGTGACGAGTGAGCTGATAAATGACGTGATAAGAAAGTACGAGGTGAAATAAAAGGAAGTGCCTTCAAAGTTAATGTGGGTGAAGGTAAAACTTGAAGGTAAAATGTTTTTTTTTTTTTTGTAATAAGTGCATATAGTCCTAGTTTTGTGAAAACTCAAGTGGAGAAGGAATCTTTTTGGACAGGTTTGAATGAGTGTTGAGAGTTTTTTTAGGAGGATTGCACTGGTAATGGTGTTGAGGGACCTCAACACTAGAGTAGGTGGTGTGCCAATAAATACGATAAGAATAAAGTATCTATTAATGAATGCAGAGAAAAATCTAATATGTGAAAGGATGATTACACTTATGGTACTGCATGGAGCAGAGAACTTGAATTTAAGACATACAAAAAATGTATGTTTAAATATATGTGCGAACATGTATATATGTATGTATGTATTTATGCATGTACGTATATATAAATGTGTGTGTTTGTGTTTGTATATATGTATGTATGTATGTATGTATGTATGTATGTATGTATGTATGTATGTATGTATGTATGTATGTATGTATGTATGTATGTATGCATGTATGTATGTATATATGTATGTATGCATGTATATATGTATGTATATATGTGTGTATGTATGTATGTATGTATGTATGTATGTATGTATGTATGTATGTATGTATGTATGTATGTATGTATGTATGTATGTATGTATGTATGTATGTATGTATGTATGTATGTATGTATGTATGTATGTATGTATGTATGTAAAAGAGCCCACAAGATATGGAAACTTACTCGATTTATTGATCACTAGCCGCGAAAGCATGGTAACTGATGTAGAAGTCGGTGAATCTGTTGCAAATAGCGATCACAACTTAGTTAGATTCAAACTCCTAAACAATTTTAGAATAGATACTTGTGTTTCTAGAATACCCGATTTCAGTAAAGCTCAGGAGCTTCAGCTTACAGATTGGGAGGCAAAATTAAACGAAAGACCTGTAGATCAGATGCGGGAAATATTTCAAAATACGCTCACTAAGATGATTCAAACTTACATTCCTTTTAAGGACAGACGTCCCCCAAATCAGGCTCCCCCAAAGTGGCTCGACAAAGAAACTGAAAAAAGTATTGCTAAAAAGAAACAGGCATATAAGAAATATAAGTGCTCGGGTGCATCTAATGACTATGAAAGTTATGTATCAATACAGAGAGATTTAAAAAAGACTATAAGAAAAAGAAAACGACAATACGAAATGAACATCGCTGATAAATCCAAAGAAAATCCCAAAGAATTCTATAGTTACATTACAGATAAAAAGGTTGTTTGGAATCACATTGGTCCACTATTATCTGCTGACAGTCAACTTGAATATTCAAATGAAGGAATGTGTAATATCTTAAACAATTGTTTTAGCTCGGTATTCGTAAACGAAACACCTCAAAGTGAATTCCAAACTGAAACCTGTGAAAAGTCTAGGGTAAACTTACTCACTACGGTAAATATAACAAAAGAAAAAATTAAAAGGTGTATAGATAAACTCAAAGTTAATAAAACACAAGGGCCTGACGGTTGGCATCCAAGAATCTTAAAGGAAATAAAAAATGAGATTGTTGTTCCATTAGAAATTATTTTCAAGAAATCCATCATATCCGGAGATGTCCCAAGAGAATGGAAGCTAGCTAACGTTACTCCCATATTCAAAAAAGGTGACAAAAAGAAGCCAAATAACTATAGGCATATAAGTTTGACTTCAATCGTAGGAAAAATAATGGAAACTCTCATCAGAGATGCTATCGAACATCATTTAGAAAGTAACCGTTTGATAAATGATAGCCAGCATGGTTTCAGACGGAAACGTTCTTGCGTGACTAACTTACTCGAATTCTACAACACAGTTATCTCGAATTATGACAAAAGAAACAATATAGATTTAATATATCTAGACTTTGCAAAAGCTTTTGATACCGTCCCACACGAAAGACTACTTACTAAATTAGCTTTACACGGAATAAGTGATAGCCTATTAAGTTGGACTAGTAATTGGTTGAATAGTTGAAAACAGAGAGTTGTTTTAAATGGAAAAACTTCTAGATGGAAAAATGTTACAAGTGGAGTTCCTCAGGGTTCCGTTCTTGGACCACTTCTATTCATAGTATATGTAAATGATATAGACCATGGACTAAAATCTACTGTTTCCAAATTTGCTGATGATACAAAACTGTGCGGAGTGGCAAATGATCACTCAAACCAATTAGATATTCAAGAAGATTTAGATAAATCACAGCAATGGTCTGAAAAGTGGCTAATGAAATTTAACACAAGTAAATGCAAGGTAATGCACATAGGTAAAAATAACAGTAAGTACGATTACAAGTTATTTGGAAATTCGTTAACAAAAGTGGATAGTGAAAAAGATCTTGGCGTAATTATCAGTAACGACCTCAAATCATCCAAGCAGTGTATTTCAGCCTCTGAGAAAGCAAATAAGATTCTGGGACTGATTGCGCGATCTTTTGATTTCAAAAGTCCATCACTCATTAACAAGCTATATAAATCGTTAGTTCGTCCACATTTGGAATATGCTGTTTCCGTATGGTCACCGAATCTCATTAAAGACATTGACAGACTGGAAAAAGTACAAAGGCGAGCCGCAAAACTGATTCCAAATATCAAAAATAAATCATACGAAAATCGACTAAAACATATCAATCTGTTTTTCCTAAAATAGCGTAGACTCAGAGGTGACTTGATATTTCAAAGGGAATTGACAACATCAAAAGTGACCAAATTTTTACATTGAATGAGAATCAGAC
>NC_134778.1:24982260-24994760 GCF_046742065.1 Oratosquilla oratoria | reverse complement strand
TGAGAAGATTATATCTAATACCGATTATATCTTAAGACTATATCTCCTTGGCTTCTGAGGTGTATTACTGAGAGGAATGAAATACAGTAGTATGATAGCAGCAGCAATAACGGGATAAATGACAACCATTATAGGAGGGGTTAAAAGAAAATGCACGGAACAAAGAAGATATAGAGGAGGATTAAATCAACGCCGACAGTCTGTCAGCAAGTCCCGTCTGGAAAAGGATGACGCTGTGATGAATGTCGATTGTGGTTGTGGTTAAGGTGGTGTTGATGTTAGTAGTGGTGATACTGATGGAAGAAGTCGGTGGGAATGGTGGTGAGGTAACAGTGGTAATGAATTTCACATATGGGGTGATGGAAAAATTAATGTAGATGACACTGGTGATGATCGAGATATTTATAGAGATTATAATGATTTTACCGGTGGTGATACAGTCATTTTTAGGGTAGTAATGGTAGTGGCAGTGTTGGAGATGGAGGTAGTGGTAATATTGTTGGTGGGAGTGGCGACATTGGTCGTTAACATACAGTAGTGTTAGATGTGGTAGAGGTGCTTGTGGTAGTGGCAGGAGTGGCGGTAGTATTGATGGTGGTAGTGATGGTGGTAGTATTGATGTCAGTGGTGGTGATAGTGGTGATAGTGGTGATAGTGGTAGTAGCAGTGGTACCGGTAGTCGTTGTCATCATCGTGGTCGTTCTCGTGAAGATTGTGGTGGTGGTAGTAGTGGTTGTTGTAATAGTGTTACTGATTATGCTGGTGGTAGTGGTGGTGATAATGGTCGGGGTGATAGGGGAATGCCTGTGGTAATTGTAATAGTGGTAGTGACAATTGTGGTAATGAAAGTGGTAGTGGTAATCATAGTAATGGTCGTGTTAGCGGTAGTGGTAGTGGTATGGGGGTAGTAGGGTACTATTAGTGATATGGGATTGATTGATTGATTTGCAGTTTATGGTGCCACAAAAGTAGTGATAAGGAGAGTAGTAGTAGTAGTAGTAGTAGTAGTAGTAGTAGTAGTAGTAGTAGTAGTAGTAGTATTTCACCACCCCTTGTCACCACTGTTACTTAAATTTGACTTGTAATATCACTCGTCTCGAGGCCCCTTGCCTCTCGTTACGTGAGTTTCACTAATATTCAAGTTCCTCTTAAGCAGTAGGCCCAATGCCTTCTTTTTCCTGTAGTCTCACTATTTTCTAGGCCCCATGCCTATTCCTCTCGTCCTTTGGGTTAATAAAAGGATGGTGAATTTTCTTTCTTCTTTCACTGTAATTTCACCTTAGCTTACACTCGGGATCTCTTTTCTCTCGTCTCTACATCGTCTCCTGATCCTCTCTCCTTACACCCTCTCTATATCTTCTCCCTATATCTTCTCTATCTCTTCTCTGTAGAACGTCTCACGAGATCCCGTATCTTACGCTAAGCTACCTTCGTCTGACGTCACTAATTTTTCTAAACCAATCCCCGGTGACTTCTCAAATAAATGTCACTCCTTATGGGCGTGACTTTGAATTCATGCACCAATAGTTTTTTTCCTCCTTCTGCACCTTGCACCAATCCGGAAAGCCATTTCAATGCCACTAGCAAAAATTGTTTACCTCAGCATTAGTCAAACGAAGGTAACCCGCGCTTACAATGTTGTGATTACATAAGCGATTATAAAAACAGTCACCACCGTCGGTGTGTTTACATAGACAAAACGTCGCCCTCACCTAGACATAACATTGCCCTCGAGCAGGCGTCGAGTCTGAGTTATTCTACTGCCCTAGCTCATTTCCATTCGTACACTACCGGCCTCTTACAGGGCTCGGCAGCTACCCTTGGTCGTCCCGACCAATTTCTTATTTCCCTCTTACAGGGCTTACTATTATTTCTAGAATAAGCTAATCTACCCTTGCGTTATTGTTAATCTACCTTCCAAAATACATCATTCATGCAATAAATTGGGAATAATACATAAACATAATACCTATAAATGTGAATAACATGCATCTCAATATATATATAAGGTATTGAATTAAGCGGTTACATGGTTGATTTGCTTTGACAGAGCCAATCTCCGGAATACAGCAAAGGCAATCAGTGCTGCCACTAACACTGAAAGTAAGGGTATGATAAGGATTGGTAACATATGTAAATCATTTGAGGGAGATCTTGACAATGGTCTTCTCTTAATTTTCAAGGGAGGGGAGTTTTCAGGCAATGTGAAGTTGAAGGTTGAAATGTAGGTGTCCTCGGTTAAATGCATTGTATTAAGGGTATTAGAAATGGTGGAAATAGTGTCTGCATGCAATTCGCAGTTATCTTGAATAGAGACAAGACCTTCAACCAAATCCAATTTAGGACTCAACCCGGGACAATTTATTGATACCTTTGTCTTGTTAGGGAAAAACAGGTAATGAGATCCTTGTATGTTACAATGAGGGATCTGGTCTACCAAAATTCGTTGGTAATGACAATTGTTCATAACAGACATATTCCTAACCAGAGAGTTCATGTGAAGCCTCTCGAACACAAAAGAGATCATGCTTTCTCTTAGATTGTCTACAGAAAGATATAATTGGTTAGAAAATTCACTATGAGCACTAACTTTCAAATTTGAATGGTTTATCATCTTTTCAAAGATAATAGCAATTAATTTACCAAACACACTATTCTAGAGTTTGAGTGTCTCTTCTTGTTCAATATTCATAATTTCATATATTATTTTTCAACACATTTCATTTTCAAAGACAGTCTCATTACTTTAAAAATGGTCACAATACTCATGTGTGTACTCAGATGAGAGGTCCTTAAGTCCTTAAGATTCCAAGTCTGACCACAGCAGATCCTAGGTTTTAGGTTTCCATGTATCTGCTTGACACCAAGTTCCAGTTGTTTAGGTCTCCCATCCCAAATACATACAAATGGTCAATACTATCTGTAAAATACATCAAGATTAATGTTCAACTCTTGAAAAATATCATTATAATATTCTCCATATTCTCCAGTAGTAGTAGTAGTAGTAGTAGTAGTAGTAGTGGTAGTAGTAGTGGTAATGGTAACAGTAGTAGTAGTTGTAGTGATGGTAATATACAATAACATCTACGATAATTGTGTGATTGAATATAATCATACCATTACAATGCTAGGCCACCACCACTCGGTGACCCCACCTAGCAAACGAGAAGAAAAAGTAATGGCCGAGACAAGACGTAATTCACAATATATACAACAGACTCCACACACACTAGTACAATGATAAAAATGTGAAAAAATAACTTCAGCACACCCTATACATAAGAATATCATACATAATTACACGATATATAAGGACTATACATATGAATATATACACAAAACAAAATAATAAAAATAAGTACTGCATACAATTACAAGAACCATACATAAGAAATGTAAACAAAAAAAAAAGGAATACACAAAAGAACTGCACACATACACAAGAAATACACAAAGGAACTGGCGCCAGATAAACATGAGAAAGACACAGCAATTATTACCGGAAGTCCGGGATATGATACTTAATAGCTAAACATTACAAAATGCAATTCAAGACATTACACTTAGGAGCTAAACAATAGTTACACATCATACCTAAGAAAGGGACACAAAAAATGCTGAACATCACAAAGAATTCAAGACACCATAAATACACCATATGCAATGCACATATACAATTTAAGCATAGAAAGGACCCCTTGACCGAAGAGGGGTAGATATAAGAGGCATAGTTTGTACAGGGGGCATTGGGGGAGGCCGGGTAAATGCAGGGATTGTGTAAGAGCTGGTAAATCGAGGTAGATAAGTAGGTAGATAGAGGGGTAGGCGGCATGGAATTAATTTTACGACTTACATGTTTTGAAAACAATGGCCGAGAGGAAGCTGCTGAGTTGCATAATCTCGCTCATCGCCTAAAGTTTGCAAACACCAGCTAGAGTATCGATATTGGCGCTGATGTGACGAAATGTAAACACTAAGTCACTAAAGATTGTGACTAAGATTGCTTGCGTAAGCAGTATTGTTTGAGACAGTATAACAGCCTTTCTGATTGGAGAAAAGGGTGGAGGAGGAGAGAAATTATTGGTTTATGGAAGTAAAGTCACGCCCTTAAAGGGTGGCACTTATTTGTAATGGTCAAAGTTATTGGATGAATTAAATAGTGACGTCGAAGCAAACTTGGCTTGGTGAGTGTAAAAAGCATCCCAGATGGGAGTCCTCTGATGTACTTAAACTAAGTTGTAGAAGTGTAATATTATTAGGAAGAAATGAAGAAGGGATTTTACGTTTAACTCACCCCATACTGATACTACGTGGTACTTGACTAAGTAGGATTAAGGAGGCATGGGGCCTACAGATCATAAGAGGATAAAAGAAGGTGAAGAAAATTATAAGTGACTGAGGAATTACTGAAAGTGTTAGTAGAGGCAGAACTAACAGTGGTGGCACAGGGGACAAAAATCCTCCGAAGTGAATTAAAAGTGAACGGGTACACCATTTGACTTTGAAAACAGTGCACGCACCACAATCGCGTAGTGCACAAAGGATTTTACAAAGGATTTACAAAGGCGGAGCATGCCGACAGGAGACCTTTTGGTCCATATCTAGGTCGGGTGTGAAAAAGAAATCATAATAATGATAAACAAATAAAGGAATAAATAAAAACTATAATAATGTAAATAATAAACAAAATACATAATTAAATGCATAGGTATAGTTAGATAATGAATAGATAAATAGTAAATTATAATAGATTGACATAAATGATAATAAGTGAAAATCAACCAAATAATAATAAACAAACGGGAAAATTATAACAAAATAAATAAAGAAGTAATATAAGATCATGGCAGTCATTACAGCATCTTGCTTAGGTGTTTATTTAAATAATTCTTAAAGCTTCGAACTAAACTACATTGCACTGCCTCTGCAGGAAGTTTATTTCATTCATTAACTACACGGTTGGCGAAGTTGTTTCTACCCACTTCCAAATTAAATATATTTTCTGACAGTCTGAGACCATTGTTTCTTGTCTGATTCTCATTCAGTGTGAAAATTTGGTCACTTTTGATGTCGTCAATTCCCTTTAGAATCTTAAAGACCTGTATCAAGTTACCTCTGAGTCTACGCCTTTATAAGAAAAACAGATTCATGATTTGAGATCGTTACTGATAATTACACCGAGATCCTTTTCACTATTCACTTTTGTTAACGAATTTCCAAATAACTTGTAATCGTACTTACTGTCATTTTCACCCATGTGCATTATCTTGCATTTACTTGTGTTAAATTTCATTAGCCACTTTTCAGACCATTGCTGTGATTTATCTAAATCTTCTTGAACATCTAATTGGTTTAAGTGATCATTTGCCATTCCGCACAGTTTTGTATCATCGGCAAATTTGGAAACAGTAGATTTTAGTCCAAGGTTTATATTATTTATATATACTATGAATAGAAGTGGCCTGAGAACGAAACCTTGAGGGACTCCACTTGTAACATTTTTCCATCCAGAAGTTTTTCCATTTAAAAAAACTCTGTTTTCGATCATTCAACCAATTACTAGTCTAACTTAATAGGCTACCACTTATTCCGTATGAAACTAATTTAGTAAGTAGTCTTTCTTGGGGGATGGTATCAAAAGCATTACCTTGGCTGCCATGTTTGTTTCTTTCTTTGATTGCTGTATATTGGATATTGTTTTACGACTGCCTGCCCATATGGACTCGTCTTTCATATAAAAGGGCATTTGTTTTTGTGAGCAGCCGCAATACTCATTATATGTACATAACATTTATTCATATTTTTTAAATTAATGTTATTACGTAGTGGGACCGTACTCCCAAGATCTAATTTAGCGATGTCTAGTAAACACAAGGTGACCTCATTTATTCCTGCCCAAACATCATATCAGACAATGGCTCACACAATTACACTGTTACATCAGGATCCTACTCCTATGAAATTTTCTGAAGATCCCCATTATAAAGCCATTGATTTTCTTCGCCAGTGTGAAGATTGTATTGTTAATACTAATGTGTCAACAGGGTCGGAGAAAATCTCCTTTGTAAGGTCACAGCTTGTGCCTAATTCTTTAGCTTATGAGATGTTATCTGCGGCGTGCCTCGACCCCAAGTCTTTAGCTTATGATTATGACCGCTTTCCCTTTTAATTTCCTTAAAAAAATTCTGATACCCCAGAAGGAAATTCTTTTAATTGGTGTTTTACTTTGGCTGATGTCATTACATCCACATTGGGCACTCTTGACTATTGGCGTGCTCAGGCTCAAGCCAACAAAATTGTAGTTGAAGCCTTAGATTCTCTCTTTTATTCAGAGTGGGTTGATCATGGCACCAATTCAGTGGATAGGTTCTGCCTTATTCTGGAGTTTCTTTTATATATTCGTTTCTTAGCGCCTTTTGATAGGAGAGCTGCCTCTTCTCTCAGCTATAAGGCAGATGAGACCCTACTGTCTTTTGCAATTAAGCTTTTCTTTAAACTTAGGGAAATGCATTCTGGTTCCTTGTTTAGTAGTCCTAACCAACAAGCCAACGTTCTTAGTTCTCCCCCTCCACCCCCAAAGTATTCAGTTTCTACTCGCAGCTCCCCTTCCTCTACATTTACCCCTCCTGTACTCACATTACCTATTGCAACAAGTCAAGTTATTCGAGTGATTTTTGTTTTCTTCGGAAGGTTCCTGTGCACAAGTGCCCTGTCCGTAGGAATGTATCGGATGTTTCTTCTAAGGTGACGCAAGAGTAGAGCCGTAGGATAAAAATAGCATATGTCATATCCATGGTTGTTGTAACATTCAACTGATCAGTGTTTCAAGATTTTATAGCTTAGACCAGAGACACATTCTCAGCCTAGACAATCTCCGTCCCATTTTCACAAGCGCTCGTTTCCCAACCCAAAGGTTTGACCTCTACTGTGAGGTCCCAGCTAATTCCCTTGGTGGTTGATGAAGCTTCTCAGTTATTCACCTTCCAATTTCTTACAGACAACACCTCTGTCAGTCACTTTAGATACTGATGGAAAATGTAGTCTCATAAATAGAAAAACTTAATATGCCCTCCGTGATTTGTACAATCTCCCTTTATCTCCTTTTTGTAATAGTTTGCATTCCGTACAATGTGACCCTTGTCTATTCTTGGGTCTGTCCGCATTCCTTTAAGGTTTTCCCCACATGCTACAGTTTCCCATGTCACTTTTGTCGATGTCTCTGGTTCTGCACTTATGTATGATTGATTATTAGGCACTGATGCTCTTAAAGCACATGGCATTGATATACTTCCTAGTCGCCGTGTACTGACTTTCTGTAATTTTGTTATTCCTACAACAAATAGGCCAGTTTCCATTTGTGACTCCCTCCTGTGCATGACCAGAATGTTCAGTTGCCTTCTAGGAGACCTAATTGCTTTAACTCTACTATATTTTCATGTGCTGCTGTTGTTGTTGAAGAGCATTGTGTTGAACCTTCAAGTACAGTTCAAGTTCCGGTGTGCATTTCAGGTGTTCCAATTGGGTCTGCGTTTTATCTCATCTTGACTCTATTCGTGTTCGTTGCCTTGCTTTGGAAGGGACTCTCTCAACTATTCCCGAGCACCATGTTACCACAGCTATGGTAGCCAACGTTATGGGTGCTCCTATCACACTCTCTCCTGGCAGAAACTTAGGCTTCTTTGAAATAGTTGACGTTGATGCTTTTCAGGATTCACTTCCTATCACTACAGCTTCTATGCTAGTCTCCACAAGTAAGTGACACTGCTCACTTGGCCTCCAAATTTGCAACGGTTGTAGGTGAGACTGATTTTCCTAATGACACGCCTCGTTTCACTGAACTGTTAGTGACCCACGGTCAGGCTTTGGTTTTGCCTGGTGATCCATTAGGACTTACAGATCGTGTGGTTCATAGAATTGATCTTCAACCAGATGGTCGATTTGATTATGTTCCCTCTTATAGGTTGCCTCACTCTCGTTGGCTGGTTCTACAGTCATTGGTTGGCGACATGTTACCTGACGTCATTGTACAAAAGTCTCACTCGGAGTGGAGCTCACCCCTCCTTCCTGTGCCTAAGAAGGGTGGATCTTTTCGTCCAGTTATTGGTTATAGACGAGTTAATGAGGTCACTATTCCTGACCATTACCCGTTGCCTGTATTAAGTAAGCTTTTTCAGTCCATCGGCACTGTTAACACGGTGTTCACCACCTTAGACTTGCAAGCGGGTTTTTGGTAGATACCCGTGGAGGAGAAGTCTTGTAAAGTCACAGCTTTCTCTACTCCCAATGGACATCACGAATGACTTCGTTGACCCATGGGGTTGCGGAATGCTCCTTTAACTTGCCAGTGCTTGATTAACTCCATTTTTCATGGTCTTGTAGGCAATGGACTTTTTGTTTACCTAGATGATTTGATTTTAGTTTCCACGGATGTGGAGAACCACTTAATTTAGTTGTCCATGGTCTTGCAACGGTTTACTGATGCTGGATTGAAACTCAATTTGCCGAAATGTTCTTTTCTTAAGTTTAGCATCCATTTCCTAGGTCATGTTCTTGACAAACATGGCATTCACATTACTGATGATGAGATCAAAGCGATTAGGGACTTCCCTATACCTAAGTCAGTTGAGAATGTACGTTCCTTCCTTGGTCTGGTAGGGTACTATCGTGCATTTATTAGAAATTTTGCTTCAGTTGTTTCCCCACTAACACGGTAAAGGGAAGGCTATAGTCTGGTAGTGCCAACACAGGGGCTTCAATAAGTGTAAGTTTCAATGAGTCAAAACTTTCCTGATGAACATCACGCCATTTGAAGGAAGTATTCTGCTTGAGGAGACGTGACTTTCGAGATATGAACGTCGTGCCTCAAAATACCACCTGTAGTCATACATTCAGTGTTTTTAAAGTATATTTGAATCGACTGCCTCCTCGAGGCTTCCCCTAAGTACTGTTTTTCCTTTACATGTACATTAACCACGTCTTCCTAGCCCCTCTCGTGGTCCTTCGTTTTATCGTAGTAGTAGCTCGTCCCTTATTCCTCGTAATAGTGGTTCGTTGTAGACCTCTCGTTCCCCAGTTTTGTCGCCCCCTAGAGTCAGCATACGTATGGGTGCGTGGTTGTGGTTGTACACTGCTTGGTTGTGGTTGTGCACTGCGTGGTTGTGGTTGTGCACTACTTGGTTGTGGTTGTGCATTGCGTGGTTGTGGTTGTGGTTGTGCACTGCGTGATTGTGGTATGGTGCACTGTAGATTGGTGTACCCGTACACACGTAGCCGTATCTTGCACTAAGTCCTGTTTTTTTATGCACTCTTCCCGTCTCTTCGGAACCGTTTTCTATTCACTCGTTGCATCCCACCGCTGCTACCACTATTGATTCCTTCACCTCCGTTACCACTGTAGTAACTACGGTTTACTTATTTTTACTGTTCCCTTCTATGGTTTTGTATTTCTTCTTTCACTTTCAGCTTTCTTTTCATCACTGTCTTACGTAAAAACGTTTCTTTACGAGGGTGAATTAAACAGAGGTAAAAAAATTCTTCTTTTCCTCCCGAATAATATTACACTTGGCATGTCAATTTACACCAAGGGACTCCCAATTGGGATCCTGAATTTACTTCCAACGCCACCTCTCACCGACGTCACGACTTCTCCAGTCCAATGATCTTTACTCTTACATCTAAGTGCCTACCCTAATATCCTGACTTTACTCCCGTGAACCAATATATTTTTCTTCTCCTCCACCCTTTATCCAATCAGACTGTTACAAAAGTCTTAAGCGATATTGTTTACTCAAGCAATCACGATATTGATGCATATTGGCTTAGGTTACATATTGTTACATCAGCATAATACAGTAATAAATTCTGGTCCCTAGCGATTGTTTATAAACTTTAGACGGGGAGCGAGATTATGCATCTCCTTCGCGGCTATTGTTTACCAAACATCCAAAACATAAAGATTAAAATCTCACCACCTACATCTCTATCTACTTTACTTGTCTACCTTTATCTACCAGCTTCTTATTTACATAAGGCCACAACCAGGATACCGCGTTGATACGTGCTATTACAGATACCGTCACAACCAAATCGATACTGTAAGTATCACGGTACATGTTCTCACACAACTGATCGTTGCCGTGTGCTGCTAGCACGGAGACAACACAGACAAGAATTCCCAGATAGCTCTCCTGCAAGACATTTATGTAACACATCTGCTAGACAGTCACGTATACTGTTTGACATTCACGTAACACTTCTCCTGCTAGACCTTCACGTAACCCATCTCCTGCAAGACATTCAAGTAACACATCTCCCTTATGACTACATGATATAAAGACTCATTGCACATCCAGAACAGTAACTCCATACCAAGATATTAAATTTCTAACCTTACCGATTCACACCCTGGATATCCCAGACATGTCTGCAGATTCTTTAACTTCCAATGCTAATTCTAGTAACACCAAAGTGAAAATATTTCTCGACACGGGCTTTCCAGTTAACATCATGACATCACACAGTTTTCACATATTCCCCACTGAAACAAAACGTGTCACCATTCTGGAATCCCCGACGTCAACCTTTGCAATGTAGATGGTGTGCCTTTCCAAATAATTGGTAAATTTTCCGTAGACATTAGCTTCAAAGATGAGTGCCTAGCCATTCCAATTATCACCAACGTAGCTGACGTCTATTTTCCTGTTTATATCCTCATGGGTTTAAGGGGGGTACATAGAGTTCAGATACTTAAAATCTTCAGAAAAATAAATTTTCAGGTTTTGGCATAAAGAGGTAGCTGCAGGCATTGGCTTTGCCAGACGTATGTTTATTTTTTATTTTGTGCACATTTAAATGCCCAGCGTGGCATTTAAATGGATCAGCTGGCTTAGATTTATAGTACATTGTGGGTTGATAATATATATATATATATATATATATATATATATATATATATATATATATATATATATATATGTATATATATATATATGTATATATATACATATATATGTATATACATATACATACACACACATACACACACACACACACACACACACACACACACACACACACACACACACACACATATATATATATATATATATATATATATATATATATATATATAATGTGTGTGTGTGTGCGTATGTGTGTGTGTGTATGTGTGTGTGTGTGTGTGTGTGTGTGTGTGTGTGTGTGTGTGTGTGTACATATATATACATACATACATATATATATATATATATATATATATATATATATATACACATATGTATAATCTATATGTATATATATATATATATATATGTATATATATATATATATATATATATATATATATATATATATATATATATATATATATATACATATACTATGAACAGAAGTGGCCCAGAAACTGAACCCTTAGGATCTACATTCGTAATATTTTTCCAGCTAAAATTTTTGCAATTCAAGGCAAATCGCTTTTTACGATTGCTCAACTAATCATAATTCCAGTTTATTAGGTTACCTCTTATAATATGTGAAGTGAGTTAAGCAAGTCGTCTTTTGTGTGGGACGGCATCAAAATACTTTTTTTAAAGTGCAAATATATTACTGTATATCTGTATTATTTCGAGATGACTGTTGTAAAATTCGAGTAGGTTAGCCACACAGGAATGTTTACGTCTGAATCCATGCTGGCTATCATTTATCAAACAATTACTTTTTAAGTGATGTTTCATAGCATCTCCGATGATAGTTTCCATAATTTTCCTACATTTGAGGTTAAACTTATAGGTTTGTAGTTCACTTATTTCTTTTTGTCATCCTTTTTTATTATGAGGGTAACGCTAGCTAATTTCCATTTTCTTGGTACATGCCTGGATATGATAGCATTTTTTTTTAATCTTTCTAATGGAACACCATTTTCTTCTTCTTTTTTCTCTTCTTCTTCTTCAAGATTCTTGTTTGCCAACAGTCAGGTGTTTTATCAACTTCATTCAGCTAAAAGGATGTTATAGACCCCCATTAAGTAGATTTCGATTGACGTAATTAGTTGCGGCACTTGCCTGATATTTTTACTGCAGACGTGTTTTGGAAGGTAAGTGGAGAAAGTAAGAAGAAGGGGAGTGAGAGAGGTACTGAAGGTGAGCAACTTAATGAAGAATATAGATAGAAAGAAGAATTATGAAAAGCGCTGAAGGATAAAAGAGAGACAAAAGTAGAGGGAGAAAGGGTATGTCTCAAGGAAATGTGCCAAGGTGCGTAAAGACAGTGTGTGGAATGAGGAGGATGGAAATGAATAGAAAAAAAATACAGTTAATGGTTTAATGAGAAGTTGAAGGTGGTGGTGTCACATGAGAAGTGAATCTATGGAATGCTTGCAGAGAGAAATTGGGGAAGTATATGAGAGATACAGAGTAAAGTGGGTAGCAGGGAAATATAATCTAAGGGACGCCAAGAGGAGAACGGAAGTAAAGAGTGATATATGTGTGACGAGAATTTGTGAATAG
>NC_134778.1:24944760-24949760 GCF_046742065.1 Oratosquilla oratoria | reverse complement strand
GTACATGTACATGTACATGTACATGTACATGTACATGTACATGTACATGGACATTGACATTGACATTGACATTGACATTGACATTGACATTGACATTGACATGGACATGGACATGGACATGTATATGTATATGTATATGTATATGTATATGTATATGTATATGTATATGTATATGTATATGTATATGTATATGTATATGTATATGTATATGTATATGTATATGTATATGTATATGTATATGCATATGTATATGTACATGTACATGTACATGTACATGTACATGTACATGTACATGTATATGTATATGTATATGTATATGTATATGTATATGTATATGTATATGTATATGTATATGCATATGTATACGTATACGTATATGTATATGTATATGTATATGTATATGTATATGTATATGTATATGTATATGTATATGTATATGTATATGTATATGTATATGTATATGTATATGTATATGTATATGTATATGTATATGTATATGTATATGTATATGTACATTTGGATAAAGTAGAATAGAAACACGTGGGAATGCACGGAATCCTAATCACTCTTGTTTCGTTCACGTAGGAAGTTCCTCAGAGAGTGTAAAAAAAAAATATGATGGAAGTTGAAGTAGTTAGCGTAATCACCTTATTGGACGTATGGGAAAGGTCTCTCATTGGGGATGTTCTATAATTAAACATCTCATCTTTCTTGCTAAATTAATTAACCCTCTACGATGGTTCGAAAGCTTTTTTGGTGAAACATATGATGCTTCTATAATCCGTCTACTGAATCTGTCATAACCTTTATGTAACAATTTGGCACCTTCCCAGTTTGGTAAAAGGTCAATCTTTTCCCCAATAACTATTAAAGAATTGGATGTCCCATGTGCTTTAATGTTATTTCTATGTTTATGAACTCTTTTGTCTATTCCCCTTCCTGATTTTCCATAATATGCCATTATGCAATCATTGCATGGAATCTTATACAGGACACTGTTTTTTATCTCCCTGTTGACTCTCTTCTTTGAAATATATACCAATATACTTAGCCTCTCATTGGTCAGTTATTTATTTATCTTATTTTATATGGCTGATTGGCTGATGATGTTTCTTAACCTAATACCGATACTGTAGGCTATAATTTCCCTGTTATAAAGTTGTCACCACAGAAATAAATAAAGTAATTTGGTGATAACCAGAATAAAAGTAACGGAATATGTTACTCGAGATGGGTTAGGACTCTTAAAAGTCATGTTCGATAAAACAGATCATACGAAGTCAAAGATTTTGATACTTGGGTGTGTAATTAAACTATAAAATATCATGATCTTAGATGCAAAGCCAAATTACATACAATCTGTCCACACAGAGCCATGTGAGGTCACATTAACTCAAACTTCTTTGGTAAAATTAAGTGGAGCCTGGCCATAATGAAATGATTTACTGAGAGAAGAATAAGATAAGCTGGTTTAGCCAGAGTAGAAAAATAAACTTATAAAGAAGTATTTAATTTTTATAGGATCAAATCTCAAGTCTTCTCTTCCAGGTCTTGGGATCCTTTTCTTCATTTCTTTGATTACTTTTGTCTCCAAAGGACTTGCGATCTCCAACCAAACAAATATTTGAATCTTCAACTCCATATTTTTTTATTTATATGTTTCTTCTTCGCCTTTCTTCCTACTCTTTCTCATCTTGCACATTTCTACTCCTGTTCTTTAACTTTTCTTCCTAATCTTCCTGTTCTTCCTTCTTCTTCCTCACCCACTCCCTTTTCATACCATTCTGCCTATTTTCCTTTTCATTTTACCTCCATTCCTCTCCTGTGTCTCTTCAATACCCTGTTCCATTTGCTCTTTTATCCTTCTTTATAATTTTCTTCTATTTTTCATGATCTTATTTCATACCCATTTGGCCTTATTTCCTCTCATATCTCTCGTACTTTTCTTTCATCTCTACTCTTTTTTTTTCTTTTAATAACGCCCCTCTTTTTTCCTTTACAACCTCCTCCTCCTCCTGCACTTTCTTCTAATCTTTCTCTTCTTACTCCCTTTTTTTTCTCTCCACATATTTTTCCATTGTACCATATCCTGGCTTGTATTTTTCACTGAACAAAGTTTACAACGGAAATACAGAAGCCTTAACGTAGCTCTCAGTAAATCATTTGATTATGGCCAGGCTCCACTTAGATTTACCAAAGAAGTTTGAGTTAATGTGACCTCACATGGCTCTGTGAATTCAGTCTCGGACAAGAGTGTGACACTCCTTATCCCCTGTAACCCGTATAAATGGACAGATTGTATATAATTTGGCTTTGCATCAAAGATCATGATGTTTCATAGTTTAGCTACGCACCCAAGTATCAAAATCTATGACTTCGTATGATCTGTTTTATCGAACATGACTTTTAACCTCGCCTTTTAAAATAACACTAGTTTTTAATGTGTAAATCGAGAAAGTTTTTAGTTTTCCAGCTCTCTTGGGGAACACCTAATTTGGACGATGTCGTTTGAATTAAGTAAGAACAAAACCTCCCGGTGTTAGATAAAAACGTGTTTCGTTAGCAAGAAGGTCGTGAAAAAAGAACAGTGGACATTGATTGATTTTACTGATACTCTAATCACATTCTTTACCAGAGAACACATGACCACAATCACACAAATATGTTTATTAGATTTTCTCTCAAAACCCATCTTGCGTCTGTATTTTTGTGTTCCTGCAGGTCTTGAGCTGCCTATCCTCTTCAACGAAAATATGAAATATTTTTGAAATATCAGACTTTCCCTGTGATAAGCTGCATTCTTTTCTGAGTAGATGCTACGTAGACAAAAAGAATACTTTGGCACATAACTGAATGAAAAAAAAGAATAATCCGATATACAATAAGTTATCTGAGATAAGATCTAGCAGTCCCTGCTGTTACCGATTGGTTACAGAGGTGAATATAAACTGGACCAAGATAAAAGAAAAAGTATAAAATAGTAGGTCAAACCTTCCTTGCCGACTGTCTCTTGGGACACGGCCTTCTTTTCAGTAGTGGCAACAATTTTCCATTTTTTTCAACTCTGATATGAAAATCTTTTCATGTAACCTTTTTGCTGAACTAAATTTCTATACCCCCTCCCAACAAACTAGGTCACATAACAAAAGAAAACCATCAGATATGATCAACATACTATCATAGTAAACTTTTGTATCACGAGTTGGCTCATGAATGTTTCATATTCTTGTCACCGGTTATAACGTTGAATGCATCTGAACATTTTCTAAAATTTGAAAGAATCCCCTCTCCCCACACACAAATAAAAAACATGAAAGTAGCAGTTGGAGGTCAAAGAACTGAGACTTTTAAAGGATAGACTTTCTCTTAGGTAAAAATATCGTTCGACCTCAGTCAGATGAAAACAATAAAATAATCATAGCAGCATACAGAGTTAATCGATCATTCTTTTCAATTTTACTTATGGAGAAGCCACAGACTAAAAAAACGTGTATTCAAGACCACAGTATACATCAAGCCTACGAACATAGATATGACTTGGTAATAGTAACTGCGTTCTGACTATTATTTGCTCCCCGCCATCAGCGTTCATGAAAAAAGGACCCTTTCCCACTATTCCAGCTGGAGAAACCTTGACTATGAAATAGATTTATGGCTCAAGTCCTCGTTAACAATGGCTGCACTATCACGGACGTACCGACGTTATCTATAGAGAAACACGAATAAATGTCTTTTTTATACCAGGACTCCACTATACTCCAGGTTACAAATGCATCAAGTTGTATTATGAAATCTACATAATTATAATGACTAAAAACTACAAAAGATACAAGATCAATAATCTAAGAGAATTTATACAAACACGTAGGCCCTACAGACCCGATAAAACACATGTATGTTATCACCTAAAGACAAAGAAAAATTCACATATACATATATACAAGTATAAAGATGATAGTCTTTAAAACTTTGGATGAAATCACGTTTCCCATTTAGATACAGGCCTAGGTTTGCAAGTTTAATGTACAGAGAAGTGGTTAATTTTGTGTGGTCCTAGATTCAGTATTGGTAGCGCTAAACCATTTCTATGTACAATACTCCCAATACAGCCATCCCAGAATCCACGCTCCGTAGCCATCTGTTGTTTTTTACAAAAGAAGTTTCTTTCACCTGTCCACGTGCAGAGAAATACCAACAAGTTCATGGTATCGCTATGGGTTCCTCGCTTGGAATTCTATTAGTAAACTTTTTTATGAATTGCATCGAATAAATGTTTGATAAGATCGAAAACCAAAAATCCGCTGCCGTTACATTGATAACAGTTTTATAGAAACTATGTGTAGTGAATATATTGAAGAACTGAGAAATTGCCTCCAGGACATCTCTGGGTTAACATTTACAGTTGAACACAGATTAGAAGGATCCATAACTTTTTTAGATATACTTGTTAAATAAGAATAAGACCAATTCACGACTAGCGCACACGTAAAACACACAAATCCCTGCCACTGTTTGAACGGTATAAGCAAGTGCCCCAAAAGTACAAGAATTCTACCACCAACGCATACATACGAAGATCACTTACCCGTTGGAGCACTTTGGAACAAGCATTAAAGGAAATAAGTAGATCTACACAAGTACTATTAAAGGATAGGTTCATCAAACAAAATATAGAGGAAATACCCAACCAAATAATCTTCAACTGGTTAAAAAAAAAAATATATATATATATATATATATATATGCATGATATTATATAAATAAATGATAATAACAATAAGTAACTAAATAGATAAATAAATAAATATGCATATATATATATATATATATATATATATCTATATATATTATAGAGCATACATATACATATACATATACATATTGTTACGGGACGGGCTGGTTATGTGAAGAGACGTTACGTATAACGGATAAGTGCTTAAGAACCAGCTCACTTCTAGAAGCCACTGTAGGACTGAATTATCTGGTCAGGGCCTAGATAA
>NC_134778.1:24932260-24942260 GCF_046742065.1 Oratosquilla oratoria | reverse complement strand
TTATTTTTCAAGACATTCCTCCCATACCAAAGAAACTATAACACAATCGAGTAGACTTTAGCTTTAATCCTTAGTCTAAGTCATTTTGACATATATCTAAGAGGAACCGGATATCCTGTTTTTGTGCTTACTGGTCATAACCCTCTAGTATTTTTGCATAAGAAGAAGAATGTTAACCAACGATTAACTTGATGGAGGTTAATGTTACAGGATTATGACTTAGTGACTCAGCATATAAAAGGAAAAGAGAACGTATTAGCTGACACGCTGTCTCGCATTCGATAATCAGCATGAGTCAAACAAAGGATTGCCTCATGTCTTTAAGGGGAAGGGTATTACCGTACCGCGTACGATAGTCACCTCTATGGTGCTATGTTTCCTTTTTTTTTTTTTTTTTATTCCCCGCATGTGTATTATTCGTAACAAGTGAAAATAAAGTAATTCAAAAGATGAACATATCTGCGCTTATGTTATATACCTTTATAGTGTTACATTCTAATTAGTGTATGAAAATTCAAGGATGTATTTGCTTTAATCTATCGTGATGTATGAATAATGTATGTTTTATGTTTACGACCAATGTATGTCGACAGATCCATTGTTGGAACTTATTATGATGTCATTTCGAATTAAAGAGAGAAGATTAGTATCTCCTACAGCTGAACGATTAACATGTATCTCATGTTAGTCTAATGGGGATTCATATCCATATGTTTGAGTATAGCATGTTTATAGATAAATGTAAAATAGGAAATGCTGTACTAGAGAGAGCACTCCAATAAGCTATGTAAGCTTAGAAATTGCATTGTATTAGATGTTTAGTGTTATCTTGATAACATTGGGGATGAAGTAAATATTCCATGATTAATTTGATATATCATGTATATGAATATCAAGCCATTGCAGTCACATTTTGGCGAACACTTTCATTGAGATTAATGCAAGATCTAATTCTTTATAAAGTGTGCATATTATACTAATTGAGTTCATTTGCTGATGTTATTCATTTTGTTAAATTTAATACATATGAATAATAATGTGGAGGTCAGAATCTCAGTATAGATCTGCCGGATGAAAGATCTAATTCTTTATAAAGTGTGCATATTATACTAATTGAGTTCATTTGCTGATGTTATTCATTTTGTTAAATTTAATACATATGAATAATAATGTGGAGGTCAGAATCTCAGTATAGATCTGCCGGATGAAAGTAATGATGACTAAGACTTCATCCTATCTCACATGTGTAGGAATATGTATGAGAGTTATTTTGCATGTAATGAAGATATGATTAATGATATAGTTTTATGTTCAATATATGAAAATGATTATATATATATATATATATATATATATATATATATATGTCTATCCTCTTTAATTGATGTGATGATAGACTTCATAGCTCTATGATAAATAAATTGTCCATTCACCTTTAAGATAAAAGGCATTGCTATTAATGTTAAGTTCTTGTCCTTCCAAGTCTCTTATCAATCTGCTAATTATAGGTGCAGGTGAGTCGTGACACTGCTTTCTATATAGATTCCCAAATGATATCTACTGAATTCAATTTCATATCCTCGACGGTGTCCTCGTTAGATTTTAGAGCTTCGATTTTTTTTAACTGAAATATATTATCATACTTAATCTTCATAAGGCTTATTTTCTTTTTTGAAACTAGTTTATTTCTCTTGGCCCTCAAATTGAATTTAGCTGTGTAACCTACCATTCTGTGGTCACTACCTATGCTGACTATATGACCGTAACAGTGTTAACGCTCTTGCTTTCATATACTAATATGAAGTCTACTTCGTCCTTTGTTGCTCCTTTTGGAATTATACAGGTCCATTTACAACATAAACTCCTTTGGAAGAAATGTTCATTGTCCACATGTTGCAATTCTCTATAAAATTTACCAACATCTCGCCCTTGTCATTTCTTTCGCCTACTCCAAACTTCCCGATGCACGACTCATCTCCCATTCTCTTCTCCACTTTAGCATTAAAGTCGCCTATTACCAACGTGCACTTACTTTTTTCTTGATTTATTACCTGACTTAAAACCATAGGACTCAATTTCGTCGTCTGAACTCTGTGAAGTTGGTACATAAACGTTAACTTTTTCACGCCCTAATCACAATCCAAGTTACACTGTCTGATAAACAACTGAACTTGACTACGTTACCAGCAACCTCTAGTTTTATCAAGAATCCTACGCCACTAGCTCTTTCTTTTTCCTTACCTATATACCATATCAAGTGATGACCATCTAGTAATTGTATCAGCTTTTCTTCCGATCTTCGGACTTCGCTCAATCCTACGATGTCTCACTTGATGTTGTCTAGTTCTTCTATTAAATTCTCCAGCCGGTGTTCTTCTGAGAGGGTTCTCACGTTCTAGATATAGATCTTCATCTTCTTCATGCTGTTTAATGCCCAAGACTTGGATCTGTTTGGACAGTATTTACCCACATTCGGTGGTACACTGTCCGTAATCTTCATCTTCTCCATGCTATTTAAGGTCCAAGACTTGGATCTGTTTGGACAGTATTTACTCACATTCGGTGGTACACTGTCCGTAATCACACAAGGCAATGCGGTTGGACCTGTAGGAGACGATAATTTAACAGAAACGCCTGCTTTTTTTGTGTGTGTGCTTTTCATTGTTCTATGAATAGATTTTGGCAGTAATCTCACCTCCCTGAACAGCTGGTTTCTGGTGAGGTATTTCTCTGGTGTCACCTTATTCATTATATGCGGTGAATGCCTATATATCTATAGGGTACACAATGGTCCACGCCGTCATTATGACAGTATCCCATAATTCCAGAATTTCCCTGTTCGCCATCAGTGATGTGCTAGTTACCAGTGGGCCTTGCGTCTGTGTGTGTGAGCTGCTCTTTGTCTGGTCTTTCTTAGAAAACCAGTCCGATATGGATGAACCTGTAATGAGAATAGATGTTTGGGAATGAATACTAGTAGGGGATTGTATGACGGAGTGATTATGCCAACAGCACTGCATGGGGCAGAAACATGAAACATAAGAGAGAAAGAATGTAGGAGTTTGAATGTGTTTGAGATGAGATGTCCGAGAACTATGATAGGGACTACTAGTCTTGATAGAGTGAGAAACGAAGAGGCGAGGAGGAGAGCAGGGGTGGAAAGAGAGTTGGGAGATAGGGTTGATGAAAGAGTATTTATATGTTTTGGCATATGGAAAGAATGAGTGAAGAAAGATTAGCAAGAGAGGTGTGGAAGGCAGAGGTGGAAGAAGTGAAAATGAGGGGGCGACCAAGGATGAGATGGATGTATGATGTAAAAGAGGTATTGGGAAATAGGGGAATGTCTGTTGAGGAAGGAAGGGAGAAGGCAGATGATAGGGGTGAATGAAGAATGGTTGTGTATGGATGATGTGTTGGAAGATGGTTGATGGGAATATTTAATCATTTAGATGTCGAGCATGCACAAGCGGGCACGCACACATTTAGTAGAGGATACAACGCCCGACATCTTCAGAGAACTCACAAGGTACCCACCATTATTGTGGGACCTGACAGTGGTCGTAGGGGTCAAGGGCATCTGACCTCACCCGGATATCTGGGCCGATCGGCTGGGACATCTGCGTCAAACGAGTACAAACTTCAACGCCAAAGACACATATATATTTTCTCTTATTTTCTATATCATACTATTATATGTGTGTGGATGTTTTTACATATATATTTTTAACTCACCAGCCCAATAAATTGTAATAACTCCTCCCCCGTTTCCAGCAGCGCATCTTAGAACCGATTCGTCCCAATGCATTATCATTTATAGAGCCAAATTCTTCCCACCGAATCGCCCCACTATCCTCAGTCATAAGAGCCAAAATTCCTACATCATCTTGGATAAGTAGACATTTTTCCGTTCTCAATACCATCTAGGAGACATTATTGTTTTATATCATACCATTTTGGGCGTGTGCATGATTTTAAATATACATTTTTTAACTCACTAGCCCAATACAATGTATTAACTCCTACCCCGTTTCCAGCAGTGCATCTTTCCACCGATTCGTCCCACTGCATCATCATTTATAAAGCCAAACTCTTCCCACCGATTCGTCCCACCATCCTCAGTCATAAGAGCCAAAACTTGTACATCATCTTATGGGGGGGAGGGTTAGCATGTAAGTATATACACATATGTATGAGAACTGCGCTTAAGAAAGAACCTGTGGCACATGTATACTGCATTCCAGTTTTTATGGACATCCTATGCCCAACTAAATAAAATGCGATAACAAAATATTTCTGCTGAATAATATGAAGCTAAGTGTGTTGTTAGTAAAGGGAGTAAATAATATGGATAGACACATAAATGCACGTGGAAGTACGGACTTGAAGAAGCGAAATCTATGTTGATCCTATGTTGATTGTATTGCAGGCAGAATCCAATAGATAGCTTCCTTGCTGGCGGCTAGGTCGAGGTGGGGCTGTTTATATTGTTGGTGGTGGAGCAGTTTTGCAGTCGAGCGCTAGTCTGGGGCTTTGATGCAAGAGGAGAGTTGGAAAAGGAAGAATTGGAGGAGAAAAAAAAAAAAAAAAAAGAGGAGGAAGGAAAAACTCAAGAAAAGGCGAAAGAGGCCCGAGAATAAAAAGAGGTCGAGGAATAACTTGAAGGGAAATGAAGAAGAGAAAAAAAATAGTATAATGGTAAGAGAAAAGCATTGAAGGACGAGATATATCAAAAGAAAGCTTAAACTGGAATAGGACAAGATGAGGAGAAACGGAAATGGGGAAGGATATAGATGAGGAGGAGGTGAAAGAAGAAGAGGAGGAGGGGAAATAGATGAAAAAAATGGAGTGGAAGGAGGAGGAGGAGGAGGAAGAGAAGGCCGGGGAGAAATCAGCGGAAACTTGATGCAGCTTGAGGAGAAAACTCAGAGTTTCACAAATATGCAAAGGGAAGGGGATTAGAAACGAAAATCAAGTTTTTATTTCAATAAAATGAAATATATGACAACAAGAACTTAGGTAGTAATACTAAGAGAGAAAGGCTAGACGAAGGAGTAGAAAAGGAAAAAAAAAGAAGGAAAATGAGAGGAGATAATCGAAATAATAGAAAGGGAAGAGATGCAGAGAAAAAAGAAAGGTTCAGGAAGTTGAGGAGAACTAGGAGGGATAACAGACATGGGACTGCAAAGGAGGAAGAAGAGAAGGGGATAAAAAGAGGAGTCGTGGAAAGAGGAAGGAATAAAAAGGTAAATTATGAAGAGGAAGAGAAAAAGAAGGGGACGGGTGAAAGGGAGGAACGATATAAGAAATACAATGTCAACAATGGCAGTGCCAGTGGTTACTCTTGGACAACCGCTGCCGGCAAATGTAGCAGGTTGGATACATAAGGGGGCTTAGTGGGTGAGGTCAACCTTTTTTGGTTTTCTATGTTTTATTGTACAAGATGATCTGGGATTAAAGTTTGGGATATAATCTACCAAGGTGAATCTAGAAAGATTCCCCTAGCTCCTGTTCTAGATTCTTTACCTAGGCTCCCTTTCCTGTGTGGCAAGCGCAGTCGCTGTGTAAGTATTTATAATTGGCCACATCAGCATTCTTGTATGGAGTTGCCTATACTTATCTTCTTTAGTAATACAAGTGGGTTAGTTGTATTGTAGTGGAGGTTTTAAGTACTATATTTATGTTCGTTAATGTGTCATAAAATAGTGTATGGATTGTCGTTATAATTATGTAGCTTGGTAGATATAGGGAAAAGGTTCATGAACTGTCTGGTAACATTAGGTACTTGTGTCAGTTCCTTGCTGGACGGTGGCGTGATGGCGTTGTTGTCATATGTTTTCATTCTCTGGGTCACATGCTTTGTTTACAAAATTGTCTAATCAGCAAGATTGGAGGTATTAGTAAAGACGGGTACTTTCTTGCTTGCATATGGATTACGTGTGGGGGCATGTGACCTATAAGTATGTTAATAATGGTATATGAATACAGGGAGAATGAGCGGAAACTTGATGTAGCTTGAGGAAATGACTCAGAATTTTACAAATATGCGAAGGAAAGGGGATTAGGAACGAAAACCAAGTGTTTATTTTGATAAGATGAAATATATGACAACAAGGACTTACGTAGTAAAACTAAGAGAGGAAGGCTAGAGAAAGAAGTAGAAAAGGAAAAAAGACTAAAATTAGAGGAGGTAATCGGAATAGTAGAAAGGGAAGAGATTCAGAGAAAAAAAAAAGTTCAGGAAGAAAAGGAGAACAAGGAGGGATACCAGACGGAGGACAGCAAAGGAGGAAGAAGAGAAGGTATATCAAGAGGAGTCGTGGAAAGAGGAAGGAATAAGAAGGTAAATTATGAGAAGGAAGAGAAAGAGAAGGGGACGGATGAAAGGGAGGAACGATGTAGAAATACATGTTTCTAATACAATCGAAGTTACTGACTACTGCATACATGCTGTTCTGGCCACCACCACACAGATCTATTCAGCTGATGAAAACAAACTCGCACTTTCATGATGAAAACCTTTCTAACTCAACTCATTTGTGATTCATAACCCGCATTAGTTTCTTCTGGTTTACGTCAAGATATTTTATCATTTATTGAAAAGAAACGTTTTCCCTGCTATGGGCTGGGTAGTCAAGTTACATTTACACACCTAAATGTCATATTAAATCATGAACAAGAAAAAAGCTTGTAAAGCATCTCGTGTTAGTGGACAACAGAATCTTCAATAGAATAAAATAATCTGGTTTCAAATAAAAGAACATAGTGCATAACTATGTTGAATATACTCATCGAGATGAGTTTCACTTTTTAGGCCTAAGGAGCCCATCGTATAGGTGAAAAGGTTTATCCAGCGTTAGCCTTAGTACAAAAATCAGTTGACACGGAAATCACTTCAATCTTTTTATTCCAGAAACCACCCACTCAACCAAAATAAAAATGATAATGTGCTAAATAGAATGAAATCATGAAACTTGCTTGTATAGATCCAAGTGGCCTTCAACTTCCAAGAAGAGTATACCATATGTGTGGAGTACACCAATCTTTATGGAATTACACCTACCCTGTTTTATTATTTATATGATTTAAAGAATTTCTTATTTTTCTTTCTTTTTCGTCTTAATCTTCTTCTTTCTTCTTCTTCTTCTTCTTCTTCTTCTTCTTCTACTTCTTCTTCTTCTTCTTCTTCTTCATCTTCCTCTTCCTCTTCTTCTTCTTCTTCTTCTTCTTCTTCTTCTTCTTCTTCTTCTACGTCTTCTTCTTCCTCTTCTTCTGCCAATGACTTTAAATATTAAAGTATGATGACAAAAGAACTTTTGGCCCATAACGAGACTTGATGAAAAAACAAATTACTCTAGGTGTTTATTGATTTATCAGTGTATGTTTGATTCGGTTTAACGTTGCGAACGAACCCCTGTCATAAGGCTAGGACAGTGTCCCATACTGAGGAATTTGTAGCGTGGAATTTAATGAACCATGCTCTTGGTCCAACTCGCTCGCGGCAAGGTTTAAGCAGGAGTCACCTGGACCTTCGTCGCAAATAGTGACGCTCTATCTGTTTCGGCCAGCGCTCATCCTTGTGTATCTTTATACATAATCATTATTATTATATATACATATATATTTTTGTAAAGACGTGTCCATATTTATCATATTTAACCCAAACAGTCTCACATGTGTCTGGGCATGTGCAATTCTGCCTGTTGCTGTGACATTTCACTCATCCCTTGAAACCTTCAGTGATCAAAGGTTTCAATACCTATCACGGTTCAACCCACTCTCTGTCATGTATAGCCTTTTTTTTTTCTTGCCTTCATGTAACTGAAACTAAAGGGGGGTGAAACTTCAATAGGTATTGGACACGTGTAGCACCTTCGACACATTTTTCATTTTTCGTGTTGGTTAAAAATCCTTTCACTGAAAGTACGTCATTTTGAAGTGCGTCAGTTTTGGGGGGGTGTTTCTATAGTGAAGTGTACTTGAAACTGTATTGTGCTCAATTGAAATAATGTGTTTCCTCCAAGTTCTATTTTGATTAATTCCTTCAACTTTGGAATTAAATTTAAATTATTTGTTCAGGCTAACATAATGCTTTCTCGTTTAGCTTCAGATGTAGCTAAAGATGTAAAGAAGTTTGTTTATATCCACTACAAGTGGTTTTTTTTTTTTTGTCTCTTTTAGGGGGTGCATTTTTGGTAAGTTCAAATACGTTAAATTTTAAAGGACATAACCTTTTGTGATTTACAATGTACGTTATGAAGGATATTCATAGCGGTGCCTCGTTTGTCCATAAATGGTTGACTCCTAAAGAGCGAGTTGATGTAAAATAGTTTGTACAAAATAAATCATCGAACCAGAGGTGTCTGGCATCAGACATAGGAACGGAGGTGTGATTTTTTTGTTTTTTTGTTTTCTCTCTTTATGGTTTGCGGGGCTGGTACCTGCTCTGACCTCAGCCTTGTCGGTGGTCCGGAACTGTTCATACATAAACGCAGTTGGTGCCCACGGTATGCCACTGTAGTGACGATATCCGAAAGAACCTGATGTACCACACACACAGTGATGCCCAAATCACCTCAGGTCCTAATGTGAACAGCGATCGGGGGCCATTACTCGGAATGGATGCCTTTCCTAACCTCTGCACCGCAGCGAGGGTTCGAACAAGCGTCACGACGGGCACTCGTCCGTCAGCCGTGGCAAGCCTCAACCCACCCCACTGTGATGTCCAGCCAAGGCAGTAACCTCCCCAGTAAACAGCTTAATCTCACGAGCCTGAGCAATGATCAATCTGCCTATCCTGTGGAGGTGTGAACGGCCTCGCCCAGTCGTGACCGACACATTGGTAGACTTGAGCTTTTGGAGCTCACTCAAGCGGTCATCCTAGTGCTGTAGGTCTGTCCTGGTCAAGGTATTTAAAAGAGTTTAATTCCTCCATAGTAACGATGGATATGACCAACCCAGCAGGCACTAGTATTTGGACGTGACAGTGACTCACTACATAAGAAACCATCCACCACACATTGTTGACTGATGGAGTCGCTACTCTGAAAGTTTTATGGTTTGATTATAGATATAATAAATTGCACCACCCTCATAATTCGACAATCAGAGAAGTAGATAACGAATATCTGAACTTAACAAAAAAAAAAAATCGGGTTTCTAGAGCAACTGTGTAGAACTATTGTTCAACATATAGCATACTTACATTTTACATAATAGATATACATCAAAGCTTTGAAACACTCCCTTCAAGAAAAAATGATAAAATAAAATGAACAAGAGAATGCTAAAGATAAATGTGATATTAGATTTTTCTAGTTCATTTAGATAGCAAATGTAGTAATTATCAATCACAGGGCCGAAGTAAAATAGCACCACAGACAAATTTATCAGAGCTCAGTTTTATAGATACAGCTATATTGCAAAACACAAAGAGAGTTGATATACTCTTGGTCACAGAGAATAACAGTGTTAATGTAATTTTAATTAGCCCTAATCATTATAATTATGTCCGAGTAATTAATTCTGTTAACCTCAATTTGCCACGTTTAAAAACCGTGTAGAGATAATTTCCTGATGCATTATCTATGAAGTGCACTACATCCACTCCTTCTGTCTGTAATGGTAAGGAATATGCACGCAGTTCAACAAAAAATTGAGTAAGCAGTACATATGAGCTAACCATGTGTAGGATCACTTGTAGTAGGATTCGTAATGTCTTGTTTACATGCAATCGTTCAGGATGAGAATTCAGAGATGGAGTAGTCTGATGCACAATTAATGCTCTGATATTTCACACACCTTACATACCCACTCCATAATTGCAATGATCTAGAAGAGTGGCAAGTATGTATGTGTGAATGCGTGTACGAGTATATCGGAGCCTATTTGGAAAATGGCCTCTAAATATATGATATAGTAGTAACAAAGCCTGTGATTACACAGTGAATATTCTATTAAACACAATAACAGTGGGATCTCCAATGAGGAGGATCACCACTTA
>NC_134778.1:24922260-24927260 GCF_046742065.1 Oratosquilla oratoria | reverse complement strand
TTCTATACCAATAGTACCTTCCTCTCTTCCATTGAAAATTTAATCAGTAACCATTTATCAGTTAAATGATCTCCATGTCCATGCAATATGTAAATAAATTTTCTTCACCTTTTTCTCTCACAAACCAATCTCTCTCATTGAACGTTGACTGGAAGATCTCTATATCTCTCCATACACCATTGCATTTTCAAATGTTATTCCTTCATTTTTCAAATTCGATCATCTTGGTGTTTCAGTTTTCCAATTAAAAACCCAAAGAGCAGCTTTGATTGGTTTTTACTTTTCTCAACTACGTTTTCATTTTTATTTTATCTTATTGCGAGAGGTAAATGCAAGGGTAGTGGGTCAGGGATTGGAGATGGTTAAAGAAAATGGAGCAAAGTGGGAGGTGAGCCAGCTGTTGTTTGCTGACGACAATGCGCTTGTGGCAGGATCGGAGGAGGGATTGAGGAAGCTGGTGACAGTGTTTGGGAGAGTATGTGGTAGAAGAAAGCTAAAGATAAATGTGGGTAAAAGTAAGGTGATGAAATGTACAAGGGGTAAAAGTGGTAGTAGACTGGAAGTGAGCATTAAGGGAGAGCAACTGGAAGAAGTGAATAGTTTTAGATACTTGGGTGCAAATGTGGCAGGAAAAGGTGGAGTGAAGGTGGAGGTAGAATGTAGATTGAGAGAAGCGAGTAAATGCCTTGGTGGATTGAAGAGTGTAATAAGGAATAGACATTTGGGAATGGATGCTAAGAGGAGACTGTATGAAGGAGTGATTGTGCCAACAGCACTGTATGGGGCAGAAAAATGGAACATAAAAGAGGAAGAGAGAAGGAGTTTGAATGTGTTTAAGATGAGGTGTCTGAGAAGTATGATGGGGGTTACTAGGCTAGATAGAGTGAGAAATGAGGAGGTGAGGAGGAGAACGGGGGTGGAAAGGGAGTTGGGAGATAGGGTTGATGAAAGAGTATTGGGATGGTTTGGACACATGGAAAGAATGAGTGAAGAAAGACTATTAAAGGAGGTATGAAAGGCAGATGTGGAGGGACTGAACATGAGGGGACGTCCCAGAATGAGGTGGATGGATGGGGTGAAGGGGGCTTTGGGGAAGAGGGGAATGTCTGTTGAGGAAGGACGGGAGAGGACAGAAGACAGGGGGTGAATGGAGAAAGGTTGTTTGATGCATGAGGTGGAATGGGCGGGGGGTGGGGGGTGAGGTAGTATGTGTGAGCAAAATTTGACGCAGCCCGAAGGGATTTCTCCCCGTCTTCTCCTTTTATGCATGGGGGGACGGAGAGGGGGGGTCGCTGATTTAATGAAGCGGCCTTGCTGTGGATGTGCTGCGTCTTGCGACACTGCTTCTGACCCAGGGCAGTGGACAGGGTGCAGGGATGACCCGTCATCCGGGAGGTGCTAAGATGGGAGGGAGGGTGGAGGGGTGTGGAGTGTATTCAGGGATGGAATGGGTGGGAATGATTTTATGCCTTTTCCTTTTTGGCTACCTCCCTTGTAAGGGGGAAAAAGCCTTGGTATATGTATGTACTTATCTATCTATTTATTTGTTTACTTATTTGTTTATTTATTTATTTATTTATTTATTTGTATCTCCATTTCTGACCTTTTACATTCATCTTTTTTCCAATGTACTTTTTTTTATTGTAGTTGTTTTTCTAAGTAATCTTATTCGGTGCATACTTCTTAATTTCTTTAAGTTTATTGAACTCGTTTCCAAATACTTCTTCGTGGCATTTTTTAATTTTGTAAAGCTTCTTTTTGCAAAGCTATATCTTCCTTTTCTTTATGTTACAGTATTTCTCTTCTATCTGTCTTTCCCTCTTCCAGCGTAAATTCAAGATGCAATATGATCACTCCCATGGGGAACCGCTAATATGATAATCCAATCATTTCGGGTTCCTCGGTTCTTTCACCAATTTGTTAATTATGTTATTAATTGCTATGCTCAGTAATATCTTTCCCAAGCTTCTTCACTTCCCTCCGTTTTGATATCCTCGCATATTACCTTTCCACAATTAAAGTATCCCATAAGGTATATACATATATATATATATATATGTATATATATGTATATATATATATGTATATATATGTATGTATGTATATATATACATATATATATATATGTATATATATACATATATTAGAATAAATAGGCAGTAAGTTCTCTTTTAAACATGTTTGGTTAAAGACCAGCGCAAATTCAGTATCAACTAACTTCTTAGTAGTTTTCTCTATCTTCCGAATAGACTTCTTGTAATCAGAAGGGAGGTCAAAAACGAGGCTGCCGAGATCCATATTGTATTGTTAAGAAAATACTATACAATAATACATAATGCGAGCTTTCGGTTGATGCTTTCAACCATCTTCAGGCGAGAAAAGAATCTAATACATAATTTTTTTTTTTTTTTTTTTTTTTTTTTTTTATTATTAGTCCCAGCGGAGGGATCCGATTAGGGACTGTCTTTTAGTTTCTCATTATTGGCTGTGTGTCTACATCTAGTATATCTAATTCGTCTCCGGGAAGATGTCAAGCGCCAGTGGTGCTATAATAAGTGTCCAACTGGTGAGGTGGAGATTAGGTGGGCTGCCATGATGATGCTGTGGTGGTCGGTGACTGAATATAACATTCTTGGGGGGCTCTTCCCAAGGAGGTTCAGCAGCGGTTGGAAGTGGTTGCGAAGGATGGGGCATAGGAATAAGCAGTGGAGGAAAGAAACCAGCTCCGTCCCGCAGGCACAGACGGTCTTCAGATAGCGGGTTTTCCAGTGGTTGACACGGATTCTTGAGATGAGGTGAAGAATGTGGGCTGGAAGTGGATGAGGGTGGGTCCAGAGGGTTCCCTTATTGCATGTCTTGATGGGCCAGCCTCGGGTAGCGGCAGTCCCGGCATATTCCTCTGACCAGAGCTCCCATGTTGCTTGGTCAATTTTTTTGTTGGCATCACTTGTTGAAAAGCAGAGCGAGATGCAATCCTCTTCAGAGGTTAGGGCCCCTCGTTTGGCGGCTCGGTCGGCCATCTCATTTCCATGGATGCCTACATGGGAGGGCACCCACTGGAAACGAAGACGGAGTCCGCATCGTGCGATTTCTTCTGATAGGATTAGTATTTCCTTGAGGATTTCCGGTCTTGTTTTGCAGTACTCACTCTGTATTACATATAGGCTGGACTGGGAGTCCGATAGGATGACTATTTGCGTTGGGGAACGGGGGAGAGTTTTGACTTTATTCAAAGCTTCTCTGATGGCGACGAGTTCGGCAGTTAGGATGGTGGTGGGCGGGAGCTTCACTTCGAAGTGCTCTCGCGTGGTCTCGAAGAACAGTCCTGCTCCTGTTCTGCCGTCACTGAGTACCGATCCGTCTGTGAAGATCTTGAAGTCGTCTGCGTATTCCTTAGCCAGCAGTTCTCGAGTACAGGTGGCGATTTGATGTGGTGGGGGATCTTCTTTTGCTACTCCAGGGACATTGGTCCGTACCTCCGGCGGCTTCATGATCCAGGGTGGGTATGGATCGATTTGGGCTTGGGGGACACGGAGGCGGTTGGCTGGCTCTATTCCCGCTCTTGAACATAGACCGGAGACAGAGGAGACCAGACCATGTCCTGACACAGTAGGTGGGGCTGGGTTCCAGCCTTCGCCTAGTTCAGTGTCCGTGGAGTTAGGTACCCTCGCTGAGCTGAAGAGGTACCTGCAGGTATCTCTCTTCAGGCAATGCCAAAGTGGGAGGATTCCGGCTTCACAGTAAACTTGCTCCTGAGGGACAGACTGCGGGAGTCCGAGTCCTAGCCTAAGTGCTTGGCACTCGACTGTAGCCATGCGACGGATGGCCGACATGGGCAGGTCGTGCAAAGCTTGTGCGCCAAACAGAAGCCGGGAGCGGACTAGACTCTGGGTGAGGTGGATGAGGGTTTCTCTCCGCTGCCCCCATGATTCGTGTCGGACGGCCCTAATGAGGTTGAGGGCACGTCTTGCATTATTTATGGCTTGTTGGATCTGACTAGTCCAGCGACCATCTTTTTGAAAGATGACGCCCAGGTATTTGACTGAGGGTGAGGGGGGCACTTCCGTGCCGCAGATGCTGAGGACGTTCCATGTTGGGTAATGGCCTCTGTTGTAGCCAGGAAGGTGCACAGGCATGTACACTGTCTTGTTTGGAGAGAGTAGGAAGCCGAGGCTTTCGAGGTGGCGGACAACACTGTCTACTTGACTCTGGAAGAGGCGGAGTTCTGCCTTGTGTTGGGCAGAGTCCTTCTTCGGACGTCTATGCCTTGATCGGCGCCACACGGCTATATCGTCGGCATAGGCGGTAATGGTGGTGTCCTTCCTCAGCCCCTTCCCGATGTCGGCTAACATTAGGACGAAGAGAGTGGGTGCTACCACTGAGCCTTGGGGAACTCCCATGTCGACAGGCATTCGCCCGCTCAAGACTCCCTTCCAGCGCACTATTATTGAGCGGCCGGAGAGAAAGGAGCGAACGAAGGAATACAACGCTGGGGAGACTCCGATAGATTTAAGCTTCAGCAGAAGTTTGGCGTGCCATACGGTGTCGAAGGCTCGGGCGATGTCCAGGAAGCAGGTGTGCAGAATCCTCTTCTGCCACTGGGCCTTACGGACATGTTCTGCGAGTCGCACGATGTGGTCATTGATGCTTCTTCCTCTTCTTGTAATCAGAAGGGAGGTCAAAAACGAGGCTGCCGAGATCCATATTGTATTGTTAAGAAAATACTATACAATAATACATGATGCGAGCTTTCGGTTGATGCTTTCAACCATCTTCAGGCGAGAAAAGAATCTAATACATAAAAGGAGGCAAACAATTTAAGTACAGAAATTTGGTGTATACCTGGTACTGGGAGAGGTCACAGCTGCTACCAAGGTTCAACCGCGACCTCTCCCAGTACCATGTATACACCAAATTTCTGTACTTAAATTGGTAGCCTCCTTTTATGTATTAGATTCTTTTCTCGCCTGAAGATGGTTGAAAGCATCAACCGAAAGCTC
>NC_134778.1:24914760-24917260 GCF_046742065.1 Oratosquilla oratoria | reverse complement strand
TTTACCTTTTAACTAAAGTTCTACCTTTATTATTGCCATCTCAGTCAATTTCCTTTTCAAGTGATCTATTTTCACATTCCTCTCAAATACTTGTACATTTCCAACTGGCTAGGTGCTGCAGCCTAAGATGATGCTGCGGGATGTATGTTACAAGTTATATATTGTATATTATATATTGCATGTTGAGAGATATCAAATGTATACGGCCGTAGCACATTCCTAGCGAAAAGTTGCTCATGTGGATCAACTTGCAACAGGAAAAGAGAAGCCGTTTGGGATGATGTTGCTTGGTGTGTGTTACTTGTTGCATATTGCACAATTGCATATAAGGTGTTGCAAACTGAAAGTCATAGCGATAGTTTTCCAGCTAAAACTTGCATTTGTGGATCAATTAACAAGTGGATAAATGTAGCCGTTTTGTACAATGTTGCATTTTGTATGCTATGTTATGTTGTTAAGTGCACCAAATAGGATTGAATTCTTTTGCTTCAGGTAGGGGGTTCTTGGCTGTATAAATTTCTTGACGCCAGCTGGGATAGATATGAAAATTGTAACATTATGCTAAAGTGTTGATAGAAACGACATCGAGATACGAGGTTTCCCTCAAATAAGTAAAAGATCCCGGTAACATGTATATATATATATATATATATATATATATATATATATATATATATATATATGTGTGTGTGTGTGTGTGTGTGTGTGTGTGTGTGTGTGTGTGTGTGTGTGTGTGTGTGTGTGTGTGTGTGTGTGTGTGTGTGTGTGTGTGTGTGTGTGTGTGTGTGTGTGTGTGTGTGTGTGTGTATTTACCTAGTTGTATTTTACGGGAAGGGGAGCTATGCTCGTGAGGTCCCGTCTTCATATCTCATTTTATCTTAACTATTTTTAAATTCATGTATTGTTTTTGCACACACCACTTTCTCATCTAACTTGTTCCAACTGTCTATTACTCTGTTGGGAAAGCTGTTCTTTTTCAGATCTCTTCTATAGCTGTTTTTTTTTTTCGTGTCCTCTTGTATTTCTATCATCCCATTTTATCAGATTCTCTCTATCAGTAATTTCTATGCCTTTCATGATTCTGTAAATAGCTATCAAATCTCCTCTCTCTCTTCTTTGCTCTAGTGTCTGTAGTTCAAGTTTTGCTAGTCTCTCTTCATATGATAGTTTTGAGAGTGTTGGTGCCAATTTTGTAATTGCTCTTTGTATTCTTTCAATTTTTTTATACATTTTTTTGTACTTGGTGACCATATCGTTGCTGCATATTCCAGTCTTGGTCTTATCAGGGTGATTAGAATTTTCTTCACGATTTCTTCATCCAGGTATGTAAATGCAACTTTGATTGTTCTTATTAAATTATAAGTTTCTTCAAAAATCTTATTTATATGTTTCTCTGGTGACATATTATTCATAACAATGACTCCCAGGTCCTTCTCATTTTCTACTTTTTTTATTCCTTCTTCTCCCAATTTATATGATCCTGTTATTCTGTTTTTGCTTTTTCCAAATTCCATTATACTACACTTTTTTGTATTGAACTCCATCTCCCACTTCCTACTCCATTCCTGTACTTTATTTAGATCACTCTGTAGTGATTCACAATCTTCTTCCGTGTTCACTCTTTTCAGTAGTTTTGCATCATCTGCAAAGAAGCTCATATAGCTTTCAATTCCTTCATCCATATCATTAATATATATAGCAAACATTATTGGGGCCAGAACTGTTCCTTGCGGAACACCGCTTATTACTTCATCCCATTTTGAGTGTTTATCTCTTATCACTACTCTCATTTTCCTTTCTTGCAAAAAGTCTTCCATCCAATTAAGCAGTTTTCCCTGTATTCCTCCTTCAGTTTCTAATTTCTTAAGCTTTTTTTAGGTCTAGAAATGCACAATCAGCCCATCCATCTCTTTCATGTATTATATCTATTAGCCTTGAATAGAAACATATTAAATTGGTGACGCATGATCGTCCTTGTCTGAATCCTAATTGCCTTGGATTTAACACGTTGTTGTTTTTTTCTAAATATTTCACCCATCTACTTTTGACAATTCTTTCACAAATATTTGCTATTGTACTTGTTAGAGAGACTGGTCTATAGTTGGTAGGGTCTTCTTTATTTCCTCCTTTATATATAGATACTATATTTGCTTTTTTTCCAATCTTCTGGAACTTTTCCTTCTTTCAAGGAACTGTTTATTATGCTATGTATTTTGTCTGCCAGTTCATTCCTGCATTCTTTCAAAATCCAGTTTGCTATTTCATCTGGTCCATGCGATTTTCTGACATCAAGATTACTCAAGTGTTTCAATGTTTCGTTATTTGTTACTTCTATTTCTTTCATGGGAGGGACTTTCTCTTTCCATTCGATCTCTTCTGTGTGTGTGTGTGTGTGTGTGTGTGTGTGTGTGTGTGTGTGTGTGTGTGTGTGTGTGTGTGTGTGTGTGTGTGTGTGTGTGTGTGTGTGTGTGTGAGTGAGTGAGTGTACATATATATATAT
>NC_134778.1:24897260-24904760 GCF_046742065.1 Oratosquilla oratoria | reverse complement strand
GTGTGTGTGCTGAAAAACCACAAAGGAAAAAGATAAACTGATGACCAAGCGCTTTCGTCTATTCAGACATCCTCAGGGTACATGAGGATGTCTGAATACAGGAAAGCGCTTGGTAATCAGTTTATCTTTTTCCTTCGTGGTTTTTCCGCATATTTAGAATCACGAGTTTATGTGATTTCTCATGCATATATATATATATATATGTGTGTGTGTGTGTGTGTGTGTGTGTGTGTGTGTGTGTGTGTGTGTGTGTGTGTGTGTGTGTGTGTGTGTGTGTGTGTGTGTGTGTATACACCATTATATCTACTATTTTACAGTAGTGATTTGTTTTAATTTGTGTCTGTTTTCTTTTTATGTGGTTAGTTACTACACCATGGTAAGTGGTATCTTCCGTAAGAGAATGATTAAATTAAACTTCATATCTCTTTGGACTTATTATTGAGTTTCCCGTCCGCCATGACACTCAGATGCTTTTTACCTTACTTGGGCCATCCTAGTGTGTGGCAATATTATTGTAATATATACTTTTATTAGCACGGACACACACAATGGTTCTTACATTACAGTAATTTTGTTTTACAAAATGCTATATGCGTTAAGGGGACACTGCAGTAGTGGCGTGTTGCCACACTTTTATAATAACCGGGTTTATACAAGTGGTTTAGACATTTTTTCTTCGCGTAAGGGCCTCATCCGTTCAAGCGAGATACCTACGTAATAACATTCACATTTGAAAATCAGATTCTTTTCTTCAACCAAACAGATCTTGTACTGAAAAGGAAAGAAAAAAAAATCCGATGAAGCTTATTCTTTCTATATGCTTCAGCTGACATTATAATATTGCATTCACCTGATCACTGACTTACTGGCAAAGGGGTACCAAGGAAGTTTATTGAATATACTAAAGCCAGCTGAATTAAAAAAAGAAAAAAAGCTACCTCGATCGCAGTGAGGAAAAATCTAACACCTTCATAAGCAAGAGGATGCCACTGAGACGAGCTAGAAATTCTTGTCAGCAGCTTAGATAAGAATAAAATGTGCCTCCAACTGCGCTAATGTTGATTGAGTTTGCCCATGGTATTCCAGCCCAGTTCGTTTCTCCATAATTCCAATTTGCTAGCTGCCTCTGAGATTCGCGCGTCTTGATTTGCCTCAAGACTAGACTCAATTCATCTCAATTTATGACTTTTTGGTGTTGTCTTGCTTGTTACCGTCCTCTCTCCCGTCTGGTGAATATAGGTGAATTGTTGAGTGTGTGTGTGTGTGTGTGTGCGTGTGTGTGTGTGTGTGTGTGTGTGTTTGTGTGTGTGTACGTGTGTGTGTGTGTGTGTGTGTGTGTGTGTGTGTGTGTGTGTGTGTGTGTGTGTGTGTGTGTGTGTGTGTGTGTGTGTGTGTGTGTGTGTGTGTGTGTGTGTGTGTGTGTGTGTGTGTGTGTGTGTGTGTGTGTGTGTGTGTGTGTGTGTGTGTGTGTGTGTTTGTGTGTGTGTGTGTTAGGTCATAGCGTTACCCATAGTTCGAACCATACCAGCGATAAATTCTCTCTCACACACACATATACACCCACACAGACACAAAACGCATATATTTAGAGTCCATCCTCAAGTATTAATATTAGTAGAAAAATATCGCATGTTAATAATTTATCACACAAAATGCCCACACCAAATTTTTAGACTTTTATCATACTATGTGCTACAAATTAGACAGGATTCAATCACTTTTCTTTCAAGAAAACCACTAGGTTTTGCTCAAATTTCGGAACCAACCCAGTTATTTTAGTGGTTATCTTTGTTTTGAGATAACCCACTACTTGAATGTTCTAAATTAACACTATACAATCAAGAAAGGACTTGGAAACTGTGATCTCACAACAATAAGAATAGTAACTAGGGCCAAAAAGGCGGGCATTCGCTGTGACAATACAAAATCGCACACATACAGTTTCAGCCGTATCGAATATTTGTGGCAAGGGAAAGAGTAGGCATAGGCCGGTGATTACACATACATTACTGTATATTCAAGGCCCAGAACCAGCTCAGAACCAAAGTATCTCAAGTTGAAGACAACTTCTCCTTGCCCAGCACTCCCTCCATCACTCCTCCTTAACCCCGTCTTTAATCACTAATACCCAACTCTCTCACCACCAGATGAGTTGCTGAGGCCTAAAAATTAATGTATAAAATCATAATTTGCGCCCGGCCCCTGATGATTCCTGACAAGCATTTTTAACTAAAGAAGATTCGCAGGAAATTCGACCTCAGAACGACTTAAACAGATGGAAAAGGTGTATTTCGAAACGTAATGCGTTCGTATGAACCAAGGAAGCATAGGTGAAGGAGAAGAAGGAGGAATAGCAAGGAAGAGGAGAAACAGGAGAAGGAAGAATAGAGCGACGAGGGAAGGATGAGGAGAAAGAGGAAGGGAAGGAGAAGGGAGAGTAAGATGAAAAGGAAAGTGGTGTAGGAGGAAAAGGAGGTGGTGTAGGAGGAACAGAAAGTAAAGGAGGAAAGACCGGGTGAAGAGGGTGAGGATGAGGTAGAAAGGGGAAATTGCGATGAGAATGACCGAGTTTATGAGAGAGGAGTAGGCACAGGATAGAAAAAGAAAGGGGGCGCATAAGATGAGGAGGAGAGTGCCAGAGAAAGACAGAAGGAAGAGAAGCAAGGACAAGAGAAGGAGGAAGAGGAGTAAAGCTAGGAGCATCAAAGGAAGAATTATATAGGATGAGATTAACAGCCGGAGATAGAGGGTTTGGCGGAGTACTAATAAAGGGGACAAAGAGAAGCAAGACTGCGTGGAAACAAGGAGAGCGACTCCTGAAAAAAGGAAAAGATGCATAAGGTAAAAGAGAGAATGGGGGCGGTTAAGAACATTGAAGATGGAGGAGGGGTGAAACGAAGAGAAAGAAAAAATTCACCCGAAAGAATAAACTGACGAAGAGTAGGAATAGGAATGTTTGAGAAAGGTTTGTGATGTGAAGAGGAGGAGAAAATTTTGAAGAGAAAGAGCAAAAAGTGATATAATGCAGAAGTAATGAGTGTCTAGGTCAACTCCCTCTCATAACAATTCACTGCACACAAATTCACTGTGCATTTACTGCACTATCTTATCTATTTAATCATGATTCACTCTTCTATTATACTAATGTACCTAAATATGTTTATGCAGGTATGTAGACGAAACTCTATTTTGTGTGTTGAGTGTGTATGTTACAGTGATTTATCTTTATTCCAGTTTTGCTTGTTTTTTGTTTGTTTGCTTCTTTGCTTACTTGTTTTGTTGATTGCTTGTTTCCAAAAAGATAGGTCGGGTAGAATAATTCATAAAAACAAATAATTTAGGTGTCAAAGAGGTGATAATCAGTATGTCATTGTGACCTTAATCCATTCAATCCCCTCAAGTAAATGTGAATGTCAAGTTAACACTCTACTCACTGTATGTATAAGTTTGGTTTACATAAAGCACTGCATATCGTAAGGAAATTGTGGAGGCCACCATTTTCTAGTCAGAATACTTCCATGGTCACACTATGATTTTCCTATTATTGCTTGATCACTGTGAGTCAGTCTATGAGCCATTCAAATACCTGTTTTTTTTTTCTTCAAAATTTGAGCTGAACAAAATTCTCTGGTAACAGAAAGAATATATGAAGGTGTGCCACCTGGTAACACGTAACTTTCTGCTGCGGTCAACCCCAAAAACAAGGAAATCTTATCCTGACAAGTTAACCTCATACCAGGAAGTAGGTTACTTCCTCGCGATTGAATCGAATCGTACAACAGCACGTAGGAATAACAGATTTAGAGTAAATCATTGGGAGATATGGTCTGGATGTGGTTTTGATTTTCCTCACTTCCTGGTCCTACTGCTGCTCGTTCTTCTTCTCCCACTTTTTCTTCTAACCATTTTTCCAATTTAATCTCCTACTCGTCATTTACTTCTTTTCTCTTCTCTAATTGCTCTTCCTCTCCCCCTGCTCTTCTTCCTTGTATGCTTCCTATTCCTCCTTCTACCTCCTCACTCATCTCTCCCTACTCCTCCTCCTCTCCTTCTGCTCTTCTTCCTTTTATGCTTCCTATTCCTCCTCTTCTTCACTCGTCTTTTCCCCTTCTTCCTGGTTTTCTGTCTTCTTGTATCTCTTGCTCCTTGGCTTCCACTTTCTTCTCTTCCTCTTTATTCTTTATTCCCTTTCTTGTCCTTCACTACCTCTCCTCTCCACTCCTCTTTTCTTTCTGTATCTTTCACTTTCGTTTTCAATCCCGTCTAGTGTCGTTCTCCCGTTTTTCATCACATTTCCCTTCCTCTCCGATTTCCGACACGTTCTTCGTGAACGCTCTTCATTTTTGTCATGTGCGTTTTTCAATTATTCCTTCAATTTCGTAGGACTACTCTGGGTGCATTTTGTTTCTTATATTACGTTTCTTTACTTTGTTTTTTCTTCTTTTTGGTGGGGATGGTATGGTTTAATTTCTTTAAACACATCAGTCATACAACTAAAGGGACTGAAGTCATTTCAATCATTAGTTTATCCTGTTGCAAATTTGGGAGACAGCCTTAAAATGCGGTAGGTGACTTTATTAAACACTAGAGCGACCTCCAGTAAAAGAGTTATAGATTTCTTTCTTTACAATATGATGCGCGACTGGCCTTCACTGAGAACGTACGAGGTACTGTAATTTGCGTGTTTCCCCGAGAAAATGCTTAATTCTTTTAGTACGAAGTCCTCCCCTCAGCTGAATAGAATTTTTTGCTTTGAGCCCAACCAAAATCTAAGAAGGGCGTCATCGTAGCAAAGTGGTAAGCTGAAATACCCTTTACCGTTTCAACCTTCAGGTCCTGCCACAAGTTGAATGAAATCATCTGGAGTCAGTCATAGCAATACTCTGTAAAAATGACATCATAAAATCGGAGTTAAAAGTTTAGGAAGTAACTAAGAGTAGGTGGGAAGCGTTCGTACTCGTCTCTCTTGCTCTCCTTCCTTATTCTTTGAGTTTCCCTTTCATGCTTTTATCTTTTCGCAGCCCGTTCCGCCTTCCGGTCTGAAGACTCAAGGACCTCACTGTCGCGCTTTCTTGACAAGCATTTTCCATGCAACTCTTGGTGTTTTGCGAATCGTATGCTTTCTTCTCTATTTTTTTTCTATTCATATAAATTTCAATATTGCGCATATGTGTGGATATACGTGCGCGCGCTTGTATACATTTACATGTGCGTGTGTATATTTGTATGTGTATGTGCATGTGTATTTGTATTTGCATGTTTTGTGTGTGTGTGGTCTCGTGTGTGTGTGAGACTTTGGGTGTCTGTGTAATTTACCACAGTCTTAGACCACGTGTTGGATTCATAATCGATAACTATTGTCATCCCGGATGAGAGATCACAAGTGATTTAACGCCCAGTCTATTGGTAATGTTATGATCTTGTAAAAAATATCTTTGCCCACCATAGTTGGGGTGATAGCTCGCATTACAGCCAAGATTTCAGCCGTGGGCGAGACTCGATTTCGGATGGCAGTCGAGAGTGGTATCACTGCAACATCGAACCGTGCATAACGGATAATTTCCTCGACGCACTGCATGATCTCTTACTGATGGATGACACTATTTTAGTAACATCGTGATAGATGTGTGCCACGAAATTGAATAGAGTTGCTACTATAATAGATATGCCATGGTCCTAAATAATAGTATAACACTTTTTTTTTCTATAAACAATAATGAAATTGATGAAAAGCCCCTCCATGCCCAAAATCACGTTGTCAACTTCTGTTCTCCGTATCTCCATTTGAGTGAATGGTTCACCCATGCTGGTAAGATGGACGACGTAATGTAGTTACATGAAACACGTAATCAATCATTGGTGAACAAGTTTGTAATATTTTATGCATCCAATTCGGATATGCCATTGTATTACAAGCACAGGGTGTTTGATGCCGCTGTACATGCCCGCGTTGATTTATTGCAGCGAATCTTGATAAACGAACAATTGAGGTTACCTGATTCACCAGTTGGTTAGGTGTTTTTAGGTGTAAGACATAATACAAGCTATATGTGCCTTATTGAATCAGGAATTAGCCCAATGTCTCATGTCTTATCTGTACGTAGAAAACGGTTTTTGGACTCTAAATGGACCTCACCAAATAGAGAGAAGTCTTTTCATAAAGTGTTTTAACTGTATAGAAATGTCAATACTCTAGGATACAGATTTATGTAGAAAGCCAAACAATTTAACGTGACTATAAACCCATTAGGACACATTATCACTTTAGCGGTGGACAAACCAGAGGATGCCACAAAAAACCATAGCTATAAGAAATATAAACCCAAGTATGAATATACGCAAAGCCGATTCAGAAGAGCAATATGTTCCGGACAATACTCAACAAGAATTTCCTATGCCCGACGACCTTCAAAACAAAACGGGACACTGGATCCGTACGCCCCGGGAGATGTGGAATTGCCAGTGTGATAAGCGAGGTGTACAGACTGAGGAACATGTAATGTTCCAGTGTACACTTCTACTGAACTTAGGCAAATATATGACATGGCCACTGTGAATATTGTAGATGTTTTGTTCTAGGACTCTAAATGGGCCTCACTAAATTGAGAACTTACCGTATATTTTAAGTTTTAATTCAGTGTATATGTCTGTTTTAGAAATGTCCAAAAAGAAATTGTATAAGACAGTAATAATGTGAATATCTATCAACATTATATATGAATACATTAATGGTTTGTATTACAAAATTTGTTCTGCATGTTTTAATAAGAACATGTCTGTATTAAAACTATTATTGTGGGTACGTAACATTATCTGTGAAAAATTTGCATATATAGTATATGTATACTGTAACTTATAGAGGGTTTCTATATTCAAGAAGAACCATACTAATTTTAAGCTGTATAATGTATTATGTTATATACTATAATTTCGCCAATAAACTAAATAAACTGTGTGTGTGTGTGTGTGTGTGTGTGTGTGTGTGTGTGTGTGTGTGTGTGTGTGTGTGTGTGTGTGTGTGTGTGTGTGTGTGTGTGTGTGTGTGTGTGTGTGTGTGTGTGTGTGTGTGTGTGTGTGTGTGTTTGTGTGTGTGTGTGTGTGTGTGCGCGCGCGCATGCGTGACTGTGCGTTCGTGTTTGTGCATGAGTGTGGTTGTGGGCGTAGTTGTGGGTGTGGTTGTGGATGTGGGTGTGGGTGTTTGCGCGTGCGCGTACGTGTGTGTGGGTGTGTGATTCACCATGGTCTTGGTTCACGTGTTGGACTTGTGATCGTCAGTTATATCCCTCCCGGAGGAGAGCTCAGAGCTTATATATAACCGATCTATGGGTAATGCTGTGACCTTACACGCACACACACATCCAACTCCCCGTCCACGAAAGTTAGAGTAACGACTCGCAGCGCAGTGATTCTGAAATTATTTCAGCCCTGGGCGGGATTCGAGCCCGCACTGCCGTAGTGACGGCGGCGAACACCACCACTGCATCGTGAAGTCGTGTGCGT
>NC_134778.1:24889760-24892260 GCF_046742065.1 Oratosquilla oratoria | reverse complement strand
GTTTGTTAGTCTGCCTGTCTGCCGGTCAGCTGTTTAGCTAACCTACTTATAGTTCAGCACACTGGCCTGCCTACTGATTTACCTACAGGACTACCTGTCGGGCATTCTGCTGATGTTGGGCAGAACAGAATATACCGAGTGCATCATTAGCTTGAGAGATTTGTTTTATTATCTTTGTTCCCTTCAAAATTATAGTTAATTACTTAGCTACAATGATATTTTTAGACATTTTGTTTTAGTTGCCATTAAATGATTTTATTCAATTGAAGGAAAGACCTCGAAATGAAATATTAAGTCCATTTTGTTTAAAAACTTCGTTAAAATAACAATATTCAAGGACTTTATTTTCGGTTGCGCCAGGCGTTTTTGTTCAAATGAAGGCAGGACCTTACGTTGTTTTAGTTGCCATTAAATGATTTTATTCAATTGAAGGAAAGACCTCGAAATGAAATATTAAGACCATCTTGTTTAAAAACTTCGTTAAAATAACAATATTCATGGACTATTTTCGGTTGCGCCAGGCGTTTTTTTTTTCAAATGAAGGCAGTGACCTTCACTGATGTAAGGAGCAAAGGTGACGGCCCAAACCGCAAGTAAACGCCTCCAGGCGTACGTCTCTCACCTGGCCTCTATATTTATAGAGGCCAAAAGTCAGAAGCAGGAAGCAGTTATAACCACAAATGTAATATAAAAATATATGAGAGTCGTTACTTGTAAGATGGTGTCGAATATCATTAAAGAAAAAAGTGTACCTATAAATGGCAATCTACAAGGATTACTCCTATATTTTGCGGTAATGTAATCAGTAGATATTTCAACTAGCTTCAGGCCACAATCTGCCCACTCAGTTCAGCTGAAACAAATACGTTCTGGAGGTATTAGTTGAATTGTCACAATATCTTAACACTGGTTGAAGCTGCATAAGGAATCTAACTTTGATTTTCTGTTGTTCTAATTTAAGCATTTAAGCATATGAGCTATCAATTCTATTCAGCTGAAGGAAACTCGATCTGCAGCAAATGGGTTAAAACCTATTTTGAATTAATTTCGAATAACCCTTTCAATTTCTTTCACGACTTTCAGTCATCTATTCCAATTGCCATCAGGCAGTTTAATTCAATTAAGAGAAATTTCCTCTGAAGCAAAAGAGATAGAAATATCTCAAACTAAACTTAATTAAACCTGTCGCTGCATTTTACGGCTTTATACGTCTTCTCTACCTTCCGCTAGTCGATTTAATTTATCCAAGAGAAAACTCCTTCACCTTATTATAACTAACTGCGTAGACGGCTATAGTCTTAATTCCCTTAAACCATATAATTCGGATGGAATTTGGATAGTGACTGATTCCACACCCAGTTTCCAATATAAATTGACACGTTTCTTTAGATACCACAATGTTCAAGTTTTGTTGAAGGTTTGTGATAAAGGTCTGTATAGAAAGCAGTCAAACGGTTTTCCAAAAACTGTTTCCCATCAATAAAAATAAAGTCTGTAATGGTCGTCACTGGAAGGTCAAAGTAGGAATAAGGTTAATTGATATGCGACCAGTGACCACCATTAGCCAAACTTTTAGGTTGCTTAGATAGGTCCAGTTTGGAGATCGACTACCAGTCCATTAGGCTGTATACTCAGTATGGTCAAAGAACCCAAGAAATCTGGTCACGGCCACCTGTCAAACCTATACATCTTTTGAGATCATGAGTCCAATCAAGAGTGAGTACTAATACACAGAGTTGCATCCTCAGTTAATGTTAAGGATTGGTTGGCTGTTACGAACTGAGGCGCGTTTATTGTTACGAACAGTGTCGCGTTGCCATCGTATTTCCGTATATTTCTAACAATGGTTTAGATAATCATGAGTGTCCATAGCTTGATTAGGGCTTATTTACTTGTTCATTAAAGCTAGTTCTGTAGGGATGGCAGATTTACTGATATACTGGCGCCCAAGAATGGCTCACCATTATTGTTGTTTGTGGGGACAGATGAGCGAGTAGGTGGTTGTTGCACTGTTTTGTAAATCACATATACTATTAGTATATATGGTATTATAATAAAAAATTTGCATTCACAGATGAGAAGGTCGATTCATGTCCTAATGTGGCCCTGTGTGAGGTAAGAATGACCTGTTATTGGGTGTTCTAGTGCTGCTTTAAAACATTGGCTATATTGATTTAAGGGTAGGCTTGGGTATCTTAACTGATTTTAGGTGGTTTGCTGGTTGTTGTCTAATTTAATTAATGTAGAAATGTAGAATTGGGTCCTTTTTTCCGAACACTTAGAATTTGTAGCTCTAATGTTCCTGAATATAACCCAAAGACAAACCAGAACCGACTTTTTTATCAACCTATTCAATATCATCATACTATTCATCAAAATCAGCTCCTTTCATATTCCCTTTTCATAATCATTTAACTATATGATCAAATTTCTTCCCACCGCCACTCCAAAAAATATGATTAGTTCAAAGTTACACTAGCAGCTTTAATGATAATATTAA
>NC_134778.1:24883297-24889260 GCF_046742065.1 Oratosquilla oratoria | reverse complement strand
GTCCATAGTGTTGCTGCGTATTCGAGTTTTGGTCTTATTAGTGTAATTTTTTTTATCATTTCCTCGTCCAAATAGGCAAATGTCAATTTTATTGACCTCAATAAATTGTAGGTTTCTCCGACTATTTTATCAATACGCTTATCCGGTGTCAAGTCTTTGCTGATCATCCCTCCAAGGTCTTTTTTCGAGTTTACTTTTTTGACCTCTTCTTCACCAATTTTATAATCTCTCGATATTCTGTTTTTGCTTTTTCCAAATTCCATTATACTACATTACTTGATATTAAATTTCACTTCTCACTTTTGAGTCCATTTCCAAATCTTATCCAAGTCCTGTTGTAATGAGTTGCAATTCTCCTCCGTTTTTATTTTCTTTGGTATTTTTGCATCGTCTGCAAAGAAATTCATATAATACTCCACTCCTTCATCCATGTCATTTATGTATATGGTAAACATGATCGGGGCCAGTACTGATCTCTGCGGGACACCATTTTTCGTTTCTTCCCAATTTGAGAATTTATCTCTAATTACTACTCTCATTTTCCTCCTGGTCAGGAAGTCATTCATCCATTCCAATAATTTTACTCTGATGCCACCTATTGATTCTATCTTCCTTATTAGTTTATTGTGTGGTATCTTATCAAGTACCTTTTGTAGGTCCAGAAAGGCACAATCTGCCGAACCATCTCACTCATGTATTACATACATACATACATATACCAAAGGCTTTTTAAACCTTACACGGGGGGTAGTCAAAAAGAAAAGGCTTAGAAATCACTCCCACCCAGTTCATTTCCCATATATTCCACTCCCCTCCACCCTCCTCCCTCCCTCCTATCTTGGCACCTCCTGGATGACGGGTCATCCCTGTATCCTGTCCACTGCCCTGGGTCAGAAGCAATGTCGCAAGACACAGCACATCCACAGCAAGGCCACTTCATATATTCGGCGACCCCCCTCTCCGTCCCCCCATGCAGGAAAGGAGAAGACGGGGAGAAGTCCCTTCGGGCTGCGTCAATTTTTTTTTCTCATACATACTTCCTCATCCCCATCCCCCACCCACTCCCCCTCATGCATCACAGCCTCATCCATACACAAACCTTCTCCATTCACTCCCATCTTACGTCCTCTCCCGTCCTTCCTCCACAGACATTCCTCTCTTTTGTAAAGCCCCTTTCACCCATCCATCCATCTCATCCTAGGACGCCCCCTCATATTCACTCCTTCCACCTCCGCCTTCCACGTCTCCTTTACTAATATTTCTTCACTCATTCTTTCCATGTGTCCAAAACATCCTAATACTCTTTCATCAACCCCATCTCCCAGCTCCCCCTCCACCCCTGCTCTCCTCCTCACCTCCTCATTTCTCACTCTATCTAGCCTAGTAACACCTATCATACTTTCACATTTAAACTCCTTCTCTCCTCTCTCTCTCATGTTCCATGTTTCTGCCCCGTACATTGCTGTTGGCACAATCACTCCTTCATACAACCTCCTCCCAGCATCCACTTCCAGATGTCTATTTCTCATTACACTTTTTAATCCGCCAAGGCATCCACTCGCTTCTCTCAATCTACATTCTACCTCCACCCCACTCCTCCCTTTCCTGCCACATTCGCACACAAGTATCCGAAACCATTCACTCCCTCCAGTTTCTCACCCTTAATGCTCACTTCCAGCCTACTGTCACTCTCTCCTCTTGTACATATCATCACCTTACTTTTCCCCACATTTATCTTCAGCTTTCTTCTTTCACACACCATCTCATACTCTGTCACCAACTTCCTCAATCCCTCCTCTGATCCTGCTACAAGCGCAGCGTCGTCAGCAAACAACAGCTGGCTCACCTCCCACTTTTCTCCATTTTCTTCAATCATCTCCAACCCCCGACCCACCACCCTTGCATTCACCTCTCGCACCACCCCATCCATGCAAAGATCAAACAACCAGGCCGACACAACACACCCCTGACGAAGTCCCACCTCTACCTCAAACCATTCACTCTATCCATCTCCAATCCCAACGCAAGCTCCACCACTCTCACAAAAACTCCTGACCGCTCTTAACAGCCTTCCTCCCATCCCGTATATCTGCAGCACCTCCCACAGTGCCTTCCTGTCTACCCTGTCGTAAGCCTTTTCCAGATTCATGAAAGCCCCAAAAATATCCTTAACTTTTCCTAGAGCTTTCTCACACATCTGTCTTACCACAAAAATCCGATCTACACATTCCCCACCTGTTCCAAAACCACACTGTTCCTCACCAATTACTCCCTCTGTTCCTCTCCTAATCCTCCCAATCAAGACCCTCCCACAAGCCCCCCCAACTACACTCAACAAGCTGACCCCTCTACAACTACTACACTCACACTTGTCCCCCTTTCCTTTATAAAGCGGAACTATACAGGCACTCCTCCACTCTACCCTCTCTTAAACAAACACCAAACAACCTCACCAGCCAGTCCACCATAACTGTACCTCCCCTCTTCAGACATTCTGCACGGTAGCCATCCAACCCAGGTGCCCTACCTGCTCTCATCATCTTAACAGCTGCTCTCACTTCACCTTTCCCTACCTCTCCTCCACCCTCCTCACTCACCACTCTCACCCTCTCACCGCTCCTCACTGCAACCACCCCTCCCTCCCTATCCTCCTTCACATTTAGCAACTCCCCATAATACTCTGCCCACCTTCCTCTCACTGCCTTCTCTTCCATTATAATTTCTCTATCTGCATCTTTTACCTTTTCTTCTCTACTTGATTCGCCTCCTCTTCCTCTTTTAACTTTCTTCCAAAACATCTTATTACTTTCAATTTTTTTCTGTCATACTCTTTCCCCATTTCTCATCTGCTCTTCTCCCTGCCTCCCCCATCTTATGCTTAACTTCCTTTCTCTTTACTTTGTACCTCTCATACGATTCCCTCGTCCTAATTTGTAGCCAATCTATGAATGCCTGCTTCTTACCCTCTTCACCCCTCTTTGCTTCCTCATCCCACCACTCACTAAACCCCCTTCTCCTTCCTCCCACCCTCCTTGTTCCACACACCATCTTTGCACACCTTATGACTCCCTCCTTGAACCATCCCCATTCCTCCCCCACTCCTAGCTCCACTCTATCCTATACTCTCTTCCACTCCTCTCTCAACTTCTTCTTATACTCATTCTCCTTCCTTTCTTTATTCAAGCAGTTCACTTCAGGCATCCCCCTAACTTCCGCCTTTTTCCTTTTTCTCCACCCACTCTCCACTCTCAATCTACCCTCCACCAGAAAATGATCTGATACTCCCCCAGTCTCTCCCCTTAGAACATGTACATCCCTAACTCCTCCTACCATACTCCTGGTCACCACTATACAGTCCATCAACGCTCCATCTGCCACCCTTCCATCCACCACCGCCTCCCATGTGCACTTATGCTTGACTTTCTTCCCAAACACTGCACTTGCTATCATCAACTCTCTTTCAAGACACATCTCCACCATCAACTCTCCACTACGACCCCCACTTGGAACTCCTTACTTCCCAATCACTCCGTCAATTGGTTCATTTCCCACCCCAGCATTTAGGTCTCCCAATACAACTACATTGACATTTCTCCCTAATCCCTCTATGCACTCATTTATATATACCCAAAATGCCTCCCTTTCCTCTACGTTCTTCTCACTACCAGGCCCATACGCACTTACAAAAACCCACATCTCCTTTCCCAGCTTCACCTTCATCCACATCAACATTAATGACACCTCCTTCCACACCACTACCCGCTTACTTATCTCTTCACTTACTAGTATAGCCACCCCTTCTCTCCCTCGTACCTTCTTCACTCCTGAGTACCTCCCAGCTACACTCCCAAACTCACAGTTGCCCTTTCCTTTCATTTTCGTTTCACTCAAAGCCAGCACATCCATCTTTCTTCTCACAAACATACTGCCTATCTGTTCCCTTTTACTCTCATTTGTACCACATCCACGCACATTAAAAGACCCAAACCTTAAGGTACTGGTTGGAAAACTCCCAGACCCTCTTATTCCTTTTTCTTTCTTTTTTTAGGAATGTCCCCTTTTGGGGCTACAGGTAGTAGGACTCCTAATCCCATCCCCCGTCCCTTTTTTGTCGCCTTTTACGACTCAAGTGGAAGTACTTGGTGGCAGTATTCTTTTTCCACCACCACAGGGTAGGTAGGTAGGCGAAAAAAGGAAATGAATATTCAGAGAAATGGTACAGGACAGTAACAAGGGGTTGGGGGACAGCATAACGGAGGGACAGTCATAGTATAAAAGTGTCATCATTTCTCTATGTACAGAGTTTTCCTTTATCACAGCCAATATGATGCGTGGCTCTGGTCCGTAGGGGCGCCCCATATAGACCCTAAAGTATTAACTGCATGCTAATTTGCCACAATAACATGCAGCCAATACCCAAGACGGGTATTATGTCTATTAATCTTGAGTAGAAGCAGATCACGTTTGTTGTACTTTATCATTCTTGTCTGTATTATTTTTCTATAGAGTATCTGCACATCCTATAGGTATCCTCGATTTAACATAAGAACATAAGAAATAAAGGAGACTGCAAAAGACCATAAGGCCTACACTAGGCAGCTCCGTATCCATCACCACCTGTCGTCCCCATCCATAAAGTTGTCTAATCGTTTTTTAAAACAACTGATAGTTTCAGCGCTTACTACGTGGTTACTAAGTTTATTCCATTCATCGACCACCCTATTTGTAAACCAATTCTTGCCTATTTCCTTCTTAAATCTAAATTTGTCCAGTTTATACCCATTACTGCGAGTCCTGCCCTGTTGTTTTATTATGATGACCTTGTTTGCATCACCCTTGTTATAGCCTTTGATCCACTTGAACACTTCTATTAGATCACCTCGCACTCTGCGTCTTTCCAGAGAGTGTAAGTTTAGGTGCCTAAGCCTCTCTTCGTAAGGCAAATTTCCGAGTCCTTGTATCATTTTGGTCATTCTTCTCTGTACTCATTCTAGTGAATTTATGTCCATTTTGTAGGACGGAGACCAAAACTGTACCGCATAGTCAAGGATGGGTCTAACTATCGCTAGATAGAGTTTAATAATTACCTCTGCACTTCTATTTGTTACCGTCCTAGCAATGAAGCCTAATGCACTGTTTGCTTTATTTCTGGCGCTAATGCACTGCTTCCTGGTTTTAAGGTCCGGACTCACCAGAACTCCCAAGTCCCTCTCGCACTCAGATTTTTCTAAAAACGTGTCATCTAAGTTGTATCTATTTTCGGGGTTGTGTAGCCCTACGTTTAACACGCTACACTTAGAGATATTGAAGTTCATTTGCCATTTCACCGACCATGTTAACAGTTTATTAAGATCATCCTGCAGAATCTGGGCGTCTTCTCCTGACCTAATTAGGCGTCCTATTTTAGTGTCGTCCGCAAACTTACTAACATCACTATTTAACCCATCGTCTAAGTCGTTTATATACATAATGAACAATAAGGGACCCAAAACCGAGCCCTGGGGGACCCCGCTAGTAACATTGCCCCACCTAGATTTTATTCCATTTATGGTGACCCGCTGTTTTCTGTTACTAATTCAAGCTCTAATCCATTCTAACACTTTTCCTCCTATGCCATGGGCTTTGATTTTATTTAGTAGTCTCTGGTGTGGCACTTTGTCGAACGCTTTGCTAAAGTCAAGGTAAATAACATCGTATCCCTATCCCTATTCCCTATCCAAACCTTGTTCTTCCGCTTGTAATTCTTTCAGAATTTCCTTTGCGATCTCTTTCTCCTCTTTCTCCCTCTGATATCTAGGTACACCATACTTCTCTTTAATGCCATAGATTACAAAGCATTTTTTTTTATCCACTGTGTCCCTAAATTGCCTTTCTCTTTAATTACTTGGATCACCGTTTCCTTGGTATTTTCCTTGACCTGTTGCTCCATTATTTCTTTAAGGGATACTTTTTGACATTCCTGT